>NC_074725.1:22611897-22911897 GCF_947242115.1 Biomphalaria glabrata | reverse complement strand
GCAGTTAGACCTAGCAATAAATGGAATAGAAGGTAGGTAGGCTAGCAATAAATGGAATAGAAGGTAGTTAGACCTAGCAATAAATGGAATAGAATGTAGTTAGGCCTAGCAATAAATGAAATAGAAGGTAGTTAGGCCTAGCAATAAATGGAATAGAAGGCAGTTAGGCCTAGCAATAAATGAAATAGAGTGTAGTTAGGCCTAGCAATAAATGGAATAGAATGTAGTTAGGCCTAGCAATAAATGAAATAGAAGGTAGTTAGGCCTAGCAATAAATGGAATAGAAGGCAGTTAGGCCTAGCAATAAATGGAATAGAGTGTAGTTAGGCCTAGCAATAAATGGAATAGAAGGTAGTTAGGCCTAGCAATAAATGGAATAGAAGGTAGGTAGCCTAGCAATAAATGGAATAGAAGGTAGTTAGGCCTATCAATAAATGGAATAGAAGGTAGGTAGGCCTAGCAATAAATGGAATAGAAGGTAGTTAGGCCTATCAATAAATGGAATAGAAGGTAGGTAGGCCTAGCAATAAATGGAATAGAAGGTAGTTAGGCCTAGCAATAAATGGAATAGAAGGTAGTTAGGCCTAGCAATAAATGGAATAGAAGGTATGTAGCCTAGCAATAAATGAAATAGAAGGTAGTTAGGCCTATCAATAAATGGAATAGAATGTAGTTAGGCCTAGCAATAAATGGAATAGAATGTAGTTAGGCCTATCAATAAATGGAATAGAAGGTAGGTAGGCCTATCAATAAATGGAATAGAAGGTAGTTAGGCCTATCAATAAATGGAATAGAATGTAGTTAGGCCTAGCAATAAATGGAATAGAATGTAGGTAAGCCAAACAAGAATTAAAATAGAAGTGAAGTAACTCTATCAATAAATGCAATAGGGTGCAAAGTTGGTCTAGGACACTAGGTTATACGAGAGCCTCGCAGTGTATCTAATACATGTGTAGAATTGCCATTGCAACGAACGCAACACCAGGAATAATTCGCACAAGACTTTTATGTTATACATAAACAACTTAAACAAGTTTTATAGACAAATCAAGAAGATTAAAAAAAAAGCTAATTGCCAGCATGGGCGGAAGTTATATTTTCCTTATTAAGACCACGTGTTTTTCAGTGGGACCTCTGGTGGCGAGCTCTAATTAAAACATTAATTACTTCATTATGGCATGTTGATGAGTCAGAACAAAAACAAAAAAAAAGTAACTATGTAAATAAGATGTATGTTCGTTTATGAAGAACAAGTTTCAAGGTTAAAGAGGCATAGAACATATCAGTTGAACAGCAAGGATGTTGCTATGTTCAGTTTCGAAGCAGATGCTAAATACATTGAAATACATTGAAAGGGGAAAACATTAACAGATATTCCTTACTGCCCCCCCCCCCCCAACTACTGACTGCGTTAAGGTTGTCGGTTGCACTACTACAAGGAGGTGCATGTCAGAAACTGACCGAGCCTAACAACAAGGGCCTCTCGCTAACGAGTGCAACTCGTAGTTGAAACATCGGAACAAGTCTCTCCTGTCCTGGGATAGGCCGAGCGTGGGCTTAGGAACTTGTTCACAAAAAAAACGCAGCGAACTAATTAATCCCTAACATGGGGGTGAAGGTGGGAGAAGATGCATGCTTCTGGTGCAGTGCGAGAAAAGCGCGCGTATGAATATGTGTATAGCTACTAACTCGTTTCCTCTTTTAATTCTTTAATATACATTGTACTAATTTTGTTTTTGGTCTGGTATTTCATGCATTTTTTTTAAACAAAAAAAAAAAAAAAAAAAGACTGCAAGAGAAAGAGTGTAGAGAGTATCGAATCGGATCTTTCAACTTTAAACGTCTTATTTTAAGTTTTAAGATTATTCAATAGCATGTTACACATCATCATGGTTCTGAACTCATAGTTCCTTCTGACCTGTATTAAGTAAGCATTAAATTATTGGTAGGGCAATGTAATAAAAAATAATTTAAATACTTTCGGTTCCGTCATGTAGAGTTTAAGAAAAGAAAGTGTATTAAGTAGATGCTAATTTGAATACCTATACAATTTAATTCGAAAGTGACAGTATTCTTTTTATTCATCTTTTACCAATTAAAAAAAAAAGTTTTTTGTAAGTTAGCTATGGTGTGTGTGTTTCTATGGTTACGGTGGGAAGAGGTTAGCTATGTAGTGTGAATGATGCAAGTTAAGCGGCATTGTCGTCAGCGGCCTTAGGTAGGGGCAGACGGCTCCAGAAGGCCAGAATGAAAAGATGTGTTGTTGTAGTGAATTTAATTTTGTTCAGAATACCATTTTATATTATTACTCAAGTCTACTACATTTATTTCAAGATTAATTTGTCTATATTGTATTTTGTATTGTAAGTTATATTTAGGTTTGTTCACAAAAAAGGTTATTCAATTTATTTCACGTTTTATAAGTTAAGATATAATACGCCTACAGCAGTTTAGTTATCTACCAGCCGTTTAGTTGTCCACCAGCAGTTTAGTTGTCCACCAACAGTTTAGTTGTCTACCAGCCGTTTAGTTGTCCACCAGCAGTTTAGTTGTCCACCAACAGTTTAGTTGTCTACCAGCAGTTTAGTGCTCTAAGTCAACGTAGGTCTTCAACAAATGCATTCGAACTGTTGTCTTTTTTTATATCTGAGCAGACGGCTAGAGTATATGAGCAGACGGCTGGTGTATTTGTACCGGTATCTATTAAAAGTAAGGCAAAGTTCACCTTAATTCGAATAGCAGTTTAATGTCGTATGCATCTTAGCAGCATTCATTCACACAAACATATATATCTACAGACAGACAAGACAGACAGACAGATAGACAGACAGACAGACAGATAGACAGACAGATAGACAGACAAACAGACAGATAGATAGATAAATAGATAGATAGATAGATAGATAGATAGATAGATAGATAGATAGATAGATAGATAGATAGATAGATAGATAGATAGATAGACAGACAGACAGACAGACAGACATATACAATGCCACGTACTTACCTCAAACACAGAGTTAATTACATCCTTCCCTATGCTCAACCCTTGGACAAACGTCCTTGCGGCGATGAACGCTTTCCTGACCTGCGTGGACAGCTTGATGGGCACTTCGCCGAAAGGCTTCAGGTCGTTCATCTTGTCCGTCACGCAGCCTAGGTAGTCGCTAGTGAAGACGTAGCCGCTGTTGACGAGCTCAAACACCCTCTGCAGCAGCTTGCTAAAGAAGCTATCCATGACCTCGCTAAGGTTCATGTCCTTGCCCTTGTAGTAATGGCGAAGGTCAGTGAAGAGCTTGGTGAAGATGGCTGCGTTCTGCTGGTACAGGAGCCCGTACGTCTGAAGGAACATCTCGTGAAGATCCAGCTGAGCTTTATCAATCAACTGGACGAAAAAATCTGGGGATGGAAAAAAAAAGTTGAATCAAAGTTGAATCAGTTTAGTCTGTTGCAAGCGTGCGTATGACTTTCCTTACATCTGGGTTTGTTTTTTTTTTTAAAGATGCTTGAGCACAGAATAAGAGGTAAATTAAGACCAGAAAACATTGCTTCTATCATTAATTTCTTTAATTGTTGGATTCCTGTATAACCTTTTATGCAAACAGATTAAAAGCGTTTCTTGACACAGATTTTAGATTTTATAGAATAAAAAATAATTAGCAAACTTACTACTAATTATACTAAAATCAAAGGCAAATTAAATATTGTCTTCGACGAGTAAACTGATGAAATATTAATATGAAAGGGGAACGCACACAATATTTCATTATATTTATAACATCCATCGCATTGACCTTTTATGAAATCCAAACGTTACAAAAACATATTCGCGAGTACAAACACACATGTCGAATTCGTGTGAAATGCACACTGCAAAAAAAAAAATAAAAAATGCAAGGGAAACAATTAACGAGTCCCCAACAAAACGTGACTCTCTAATAATTTCTTGTCTTCCTTGTTCCGTGCTTTAAAATGAAGGACATTTCTCTCGGGGGGGGGGGGGGGGGAGACAATAATTGCATCCTAACGTCAGACGTGTGTTAGTGAAGTCATCCTTGAAATTTAGAAATATTAACTGGTCTATCAAAATATTCTTTCCTTTAATGGCTCATGGCAAGATGCAGAACTTACATGAGTTTGTCCTAGAACATGGGACAAGATATTTCTTTTTAATTCTTGTGTCTCTGTGTTAATTTGGGTTATGCTTTTATTTCCACATCTAAGTTATGATCTAGTGTTCTGGGTATTAATGTTACTGTAAAATATTCGTGGAGATGCTACAGAAGGATCCCATGTATCACATTTAAAGACTGCATAACAACAAAGAGATTAGAGACCCCACGATGACATGCTAACTATTGTAAAAAAAGACAACGCAAACTAAAACTCTTTGGCCTTATTACAAGGTCCAGTACCAGGAAAAAGAAGAAGAGGCAGATAAAGAAAGTGATGGTAAGACAGCATAAAAGAATGGACGGGCCTGCCATTGCAAGAGGCTCTATCCAAGGCAAAAGTCGGAGAGGAATGGAGAAAGACGGTCGACATTTCTTGCGTGGTGCCCCCAACATACTAAGTGATAAGTGAAGGTGAATTGTATCAATTAGTTTGGGTCATTTATATAATTACATTTGTAATAGAAAAAAATAATAATTAAATTCAAGGTTCAGGAGCGTAGCTAGGTATGTTCCATCGTTTGGGGGCCCGGGGGGCTTCACTTCTTTGGGGAACCTTGCAATTTCAGTAATATTTATTTTTTCATGTAAAAAACACTCATCAGGGGCCCTCCTCGAGTGGAGGCCCTGGGGGTTTTCAAATTATTCCCCCTCCACCCTAGCTACGCCACTGTCAAAGTTTCTTAGTTCTTTCTCCACCACCAAAACTCGAGGTCCAGAAATGTAACATAAAACAATTTCAAGAGAGACCCTGTGTTAAAGAAAGAGCGGACACAGTCAAGGGCCCCCCACATAAACTCAATTGATGATTTATGATCCCCAGCAAGTCCTCCGGTATGGAAACCCAAGAAATGAGTCTGTGGTAAAGTACACAAATAGCTTTTTTTTTTTCGCCCCTCGCCATTACCCCCCCCCCCCTCGAGAACCAGCAAACCATTCTAGATACTTCATATCGGTACTAGCAAGGCGGTTCTCAAATGAATAGACTATATATTCTAATCATTAGTAATGTTTTTTGTATTTTTTAAATAATGTAGGATGCGCTTGAAATTATTTTTTTTTTTAAATCGCACCCATATTCTAGAAGCCCAGCTTGAGATCATGCTGTGTTGTACCAAGAAATCAAAGCTTATAGCGAATGAATTTACTTTTTAACTTTAGTATTTAGAATACGCTTAGGAGTGGAGCTAATCTGGCATCACAGTAAGGTGCCACTAGGGGCGCCAGGACTCGTCCCAGCTGTACAGAACATTCAGGACAGAGGACAGAGCAGCATGTGGTGCAAAGAGAGAGAGAGAGAGAGAGAGAGAGAGAGTAAAGCTCATTTGTGAAAATTGTTTAGCAGTGGTTCAGTCTTTAACTTTTACCAAGTCTTATACTTTGGCCAAGTCTTATACTTCATCTTATATTTTGTGTAAGACATACTTTGAATAAGTCTTATACTTTGGCCAAGTCTTATACTTCATCTTATATTTTGTGTAAGACATACTTTGAATAAGTCTTATTCTTTGGGTAAGACTTATACTTCTACCACGTATTTACTTTGGCCTAGTCTTATACTTCAGGTAAGACTTGCACTTTGGCCCAAGTATTATACTTTCGTCAAGTCTTAGAGTTGTGTAAGCAAACATATACCCACAAGCATTTGCTGACACACGAGGTCACAAACACGCAATAAGAAAAGGATGCGTATATATGCTTCTATACATATGTGTATGTGTGTGTCTTTATATACACACTATTTATATATTGTCTTTTTAATTAAGTGTTTAATGAAGTCTTAAAAACATTTCAAAATATATATTTTTTTACTTATGTTCTTGTTATACTTTTGATCACTAAGAAACTCTATGTCTATTTCTATGTCTATTCGATTGTCTTCGAGATTTGACAATAGAGATCAGCGGATAGCAGGAAACAAAAGGAACAGGCGAATGGACCTCATTCACCAATCGTAAATAAACACATTTAACCATATTGATAAAACAATGAAAAATATGGATTACATAATTTGTATAGAAGATGTATAGAATCACATGGCTAAATGTTGTTTGTTGACGATTGGTGAATGAGGTCCATTAAGAGCTGTCAAAAGGTTCATATGTTTTCCAAGCGGCTCTCAAGTATTACGTTGATCGTGATCCGAAAGTGGCAATAAAACTGATATGTCGTTATGTTTATACTCAAAAAAAATAATTCTTAAAATGTTTTTTCCATTTCCTTGAAGAAGCTAGTTACGGTGTACTGAGTGAGAACCACTGTGTCTTGAGCTCGTGATACACACAAGTGAAAGTTTAGAAGGCGTGGAGCATGAACACCAAAAGGGGAGGGGGTAGGCAACCTATTCTGAACAGGAGAGGCTGGTGACGAAGGTAAACATTACAGAGACAAGTCAAATGGTGTAGTGTTGCCAGAGTTTGTGTTTGGCCCCCATGAGGTTAAGATCGAGTTGGATTGTATGGCTGGGTTCAAATCTATACCTCTTTGTCAATTAGCTTTTTTTTTGTGTGTTGCTGAAAGGTCACAAGGTCATCATATACATCATTTACAAAGACATGATGGTCGCTGCGGGGGGATTTGAAACAAGGGTTGGCTTACGAGTTGGATAAATCTAAACTTTAAATCAAACTAATTATAAATATATATTAAATCTAAGGAATGGAAGGTGCACCCTGCTAATCACCGCTCCCTTTAACTGAGTTAAGAAATAGTTTTAATGTGTTAACTGCTCCCCCCAACAGGTATTAAAAAATACGCCATCAATAATACTCAAGTATGCTCTGCTCTCTCTGACAATTTCATGTCCATATATACGTATACATTATATGGTTCACACAGTCATTCTAAATAGCCTATCTCCTAAACATTATTTTAGGGTTCACACAGTCATTCTAAATAGCCCATCTCCTAAACATTATTCCAGGGTTCACACAGACTTTCTAAATAGCCCATCTCCTAAACATTATTCTAGGGTTCACACAGACTTTATAAATAGCCCATCTCCTAAAAATTATTCTAGGGTTCACACAGACTTTCTAAATAGCCCATCTCCTAAACATTAATGTTGTGACTATGTTAAAAATGCACCAGGAAAACAAATGACATTATTGAAAGATTTATTGCCAGCACACACAATGAGTAACACAATTTTGTTTGCAAAGTTGGCTAAGTAAAAAAAAAAGATTAACAATTAAGAATGTAGAATGAATTCAACTAAAAACTTGCGCGAAGATGTTTTTTTTTCTTAGTATAACATTCTTTCCCGACTAATCAGCTTAGTTTGTGACTTTGATATACGAGGCAGTGGCGAGGGAAGACTAAATGGATAGTCTTCAGATTATATCAATAAAACAGCTCACAACCGTGTAGCCCTTATGTAAATAGAATACAGAGAGTATTTTTGCTGAATTTCCCACAATACTTTGGAAAGCTGGAAAAGGAAAAGGGGGGGGGGGAGGGTAAAGGACGTGGTGAGAGACGTTTGTATGATATTAAATTTGATACCGGAAGCGTTGCGGTAGAGACTAAATAAGAGACACGGCTAGTGTCCGCGGACAAAAGGCGGAGGTTTATATTAATACGAGGAGAAGGCGCGCGAGTGGAGTGAGGGAAGACATAAATAAGAGAAAGGGAGCACGAGGAGAAGAAAAGATTCCACAGCAGCGCCGAGTCTCACGCTAGAACTATTCTATTTTATACAAAGTAATGGATAATTGTCAAACACAATTTTATGTAATTGATTTAGTAAGAGATCATTTCATGATTTTTATTAAGTGAAATCCTGACAAACGATGTCCATAAACAACTAATAATAATGACGCAATAGTATAACAAGAACCTTCATAGTATTTCTATACTTTTACAGTTGCGGTATTTTTTTTTTAAACGAGACAAAAGGCGCACCTATTTGAAAACAAAAGTTAAGAATCGTCTCAGCAGGCCTCTAATGAATTGGGAACATGGTTTAGAGTAGCCAAGAAGTATCAAGGTCTGTACAAGTTGAAAGATTGATGTCCACATCTCCTCTACTAGTGTTGCTACTGACAGAGAATTTCACCCTCGTTCTCTGCCTCCATTTAGGAGTTATGCAGCCATTTTGTTTTTATTTAGTGACTTAAGTTAGTGCAGCAAAAAGAGTTATAGAAAAAAAAACGAATGTGGGGGGGGGGGGGTATCTCGATATACTAGTACTAATAAGTAATCCCTAACATAAATAGATTATCATAGAACTAGGATATATAGGTTGAGTCCAATCTTTGTGACAGACGTGTGCTTGTTGCAAATGCTGAATACTACACGAGCTCTTGTCGAGTTCTTATCTACGACGCCGTTCTTATCATTGCGATCTGTACAGTAGCTATCATACACACTGGCCGCTAAGCTTTTAATGCAAGGACATGGTCCAGTGCTAGGTCTGGGCTTGTTATCGTGCTGACCTATATTCCCAACACAGCGTTTAACCTTCTTTCCGGTCACTGGCCTCACTTCGGGCAGCTAGTGAGAAGAAGGGGAGACTAGAAAATAAAACGCTTGACCACGGGAGATCGCCTGGGTTTACATCGGACTAATTTAACCTGCAATTTTTGTTTTAGGTAACTGGAGGAGAGGGGTAGTATCATGCATCATATCTGAAAGTGGACTGACGTTTAAATGTCCATTAAACTGGACAAAGAGATAAAGCTTTTTTTGTAACTTGGTCCCGGTCAGTTAGTAACGAAAGCCGATAACACAAAAGTAGGCTACATGCGATTCTGTGACGTATTTTTTTTTTTTTTTTGCTAGTTGTATTTTGATAATCTGGAGTATGTTGATTATGTGTATATTTTTAATATTTGTAATTTTGACTGCCTCTGTAACACTTGTGCTATGTGGCAAAACAAATACAATTGTTAAATGTAACCGATGTGTTGAAAACATGCTACTAGCACACATTTATTTAATGACATTAAGGACCCCCCAGATCCCCTGGGTAAAGTACATAAGACGTTGTTCGTGTTATGCGAATGAACACATCCAGTGAACGAAATGTATAAATCTACTAGTCGTTGAACCCGTCATAATTTTGACTATTTCATTTTGCTGCCTACATTCTTTGTAATGTAGGTGATGGAATGTGACATTAATGAATATATTCAAATATAAATATGTCTTTTTATAAGTATTTTTTTATAGTTTACATGGAAATGAATATTCTACAATTTTAACATCAAGCAAACTAATTAATTTACATCGTATTAGGATCGTTTGTTATTTGCATCACTTTGAAGTGAAGAAAAGAAAATGAAATCAGGAAGTCATAAATATGAAGTCAAGTTTAAATGTTTGAATTTTTGTTTCCTTTTCGACTGTTTGAGAATTCAGGTTTGTTTGTTTTTTTGAAAATGTTTCTAAACACGTTGGGAAATAAATAGAAGTACTACAATGATGTGGGTGAATAGATTTTTTGTTTAGTTAAAATTAGATAAACACAAAAGGTGAGGATAAAACACCAGCGTGTAGCCGCCCCCTCTTTTTTATTGACATGGATTGTATTACTTTCAGAACATCAAGCCTAGTTTCGCACTGCAGTGATTGCATTTAAGAGGTTAGTACTAGTGTTGTTTTTTTTTTGACTGTTTTTCCGACTCAGCAAGATTCAAGATAAGATTTGATCTGATCTAGATGTATGTTCTTATTTCTTACCACTGACCTCGAGCACCAATCAGGCAACTCGGTGATGTGAAAGCAGGTTGAATTCCCCCCCCCCTCTTTTCTTTTGGAGGTGGGGGTGGATATTTTTTTCTCAACCTTTTGCTATGCATTAATTAAATTTACAATTATCCTTGTCTAACTAATCCCCATCTCACTTTTAATTCGAAACCTCTGACCCAGCCAATCCACAAATATGACCTGTCCACCTCTAAACATTATAGACAAAGGCGTCATCAGGACGAAGCTGCTAACCAAGCCGCCGCCATAACTAAACGGCCATCACAATGAACGCGGTAAGCGAGACGAAAAAGTCAATACATCAAGTCCGTGATATCAATTAAAATCAGTCCCATTTATTTTTATAGTCATTCTTCTTCACGCCATCAAATTCCGAGAGGTGGCGCGAGGGCGTATGGGATGTGGGTGTTAAACAGCGTATGATTTTGATGGCTTGCATAACATAGGTTGTTGTTTTTTTTTAATTATCATGTGATAGGAATTCAACTCTTAAACTGCGATTTCACATGAAGTTACATTGTGACTCATCTTTGATCTAGTTTAACTTTTATAGCTTCATCGTTAAGCTTTACGGCTTGTCAGTTATTTGAAGTGTGATGCAGACACAGCAATATTTTAATGATCTAGTATAGTACAAATCATATAGTTCGTTTCGCAATTGGTTTTATTTCCGGATAATATTTTCAGATCTATACTGGCTAGTTAGTTTAACTTCTTTTTGTTGGTCAAGGGGTTAGGATCTATACTAGTTAGCTGGTTTTGTCAAGAAGGTAAAAAGAAAAAGTTTATCCTTCAATCCTAACCTAGTTTGGATATTTACCCTTATCCTAATCCTCGTTGCAACAAGCTAGAATACAATTCCATTTCTTAAGACTTATTGTGTCGCCCTATAACTCATGTTAAAACAGAAGTTGCCCGTCTCCTGCTTAGACTCTAATCCTCCTAACTCGAAACAAAATGTGTGGGTTGACACGTTGAACATATCGAATGGCATACAACATTTCTGGTGACCGTGGGTAAGGGGGTCACTGCGACATTCAAAAGATCCACTTTGGTGACTCAGTGAGGATCACCTGAGAAGTGCTGGCTTTGTCTTTCACACACCCACAGCACCACTCACATACATACTATGACTCAAACACATGCATACTATGACTCAAACACATACATACTATGACTCAGACACATACATACTATGACTCAAACACATACATACTATGACTCAAACACAAACATACTATGACTCAGACACATACATACTATGACTCAAACACATATATACTTTGACTCAAACACATACATACTATGACTCAAACACATACATATTATGACTCAAACATATACTATGTCTCAAAAAGTGCATATATGAAATGTTTTGGTAGAGTTATTTCACTTTTTTTTAAACTCCGGTGGTGAAACTCTACATGAAGATACATATCTCGACGAAGTGAGATTTTCAGCTGATGGTTCAGACTATTGCGTCATAGAAAAAAAGAATTAAACTTCGTTTACAGTACAGTCATGCTCTTTGTCTGGTACAAAATGTCTTCTGCTCCGTGTTGAAGAGACAAGATTGTCTGCTCTTGTTGATGAACTGATGATGTTTGCACATTGTGTTTTTGCCTGAGCCACCTAATAATGAGTCAGTGTTGTTTTAATTGTATACACATAATGTTCGTAGTGTATTCAAGCTATTCATGATTTCTACTTAAAGAACTACATGTTTTGTTTTTTCTATCAACTCATTCTGTTTGTCTGTCTGGTAAAAGGTTTGTACACGTTATTTCACCCAGTTTCGGATCAAGCTGCAATTTGCACAATTATTTCTTTTACCCGACAACACAAGAATCAATTTTTAAAAAATCAACAATTAGTTAATTAACTATTGGTAATTTATTATTTTGTTTGGTTTCTCTAACAAGGGAAAGAATTTGTACTTGACTGAAATGGTGTTATAAGGTGAATTAGTCCCCTTTACAGTTCGTCGTCCGAGTCTTAGTGAACACAAACATGAAAAATAGGAAGATGACTTTAGAAACAATAGATAAATATGCAATCTTCCATTTTCATAAGCTCTCCGCTAACGTGGTTACAGTGTTGGCTTGAGAACCTTAAGATGGCTTGAGCCATGAAATCGAATTCAGGTCGTTTCCTCATTTTTTTACTTTTGTAAATGCTTTTTTATTGTAAGTCTAGATCTATTACAAACTTAGTTACATGACTGATCGAACTAATTGATACATCTAAGCTCAATATAAGCTTTACTTTTAAAAAAGTATTCTAAAAAAATATTGTTTGTTTAATTTCCTAAAGAGAAATTCTGTGATGTTTTCAGCTAAACTATAATTCTCGGGCGATCACAGTTCAAAGTGGCTCATTGGATTTAGATTGAAACTTCTAACAAGCAATAAAAAGAAAAAGTACTTTAAAAAAAAAAAAGGTTTTCTAACGAAAGAACCGCTAATTACTGCCATTTATATGAAAATTCCTGGGTCTAGCTCCCTTTCGGCTATAGAAAACAAAATTAATAAATTAGTGCTAAATGTTTATTTCGTTAATTTTTGGATTGATTCGTGTATTGCCATCGACTAGGAATAATTAAGCAAAATTTCAACTTGTTCCGAGAAAGGAAAGCTGGAGGGAAAATACGTGTCAAATCGTTATAAGGGGATTTAATCCATATATACATCCACATCTCTCATTAAGTATTATTTATTCCCCTTATTTCGATATCAAACAAAATAATTAATAGCCACAATAAATTAACTAATTGGTTAGTTGCTGTTTTTTTTTAATTGATTCATGTCTTGTCAGGTTCAAAAAATAATTGTGCAAAGTTTTATTATGATCCGAGAATGGGAATGGGAGAAAAAAACATATTTAAACTTTTTACCAGACAGACAGACAGATAGACAGACTGATATAAGCTATGTAAATATACAAAGACTTGTTAACCACCCAATACCATCGTAACACTTTAGTAGGTTTTTTTAATTTGGTAAATACGGACGTTGGGACAGTAAACAGTAAGGAACTAACAGGAATAGCTAGGTTAAGATCTTTGACAGAGAATTTCGCCTGTATTTACTAAGCCCCGCCCAATTTAATACAGAGTTTCGGACCCAAGGGGGCCGTGAAAATGAACTCCAATTGGTAACAAAGCAGAAAGTACTACTTCTCTGGGAGTAAATGGGGGCTGTACGACGTAGAACCCCCTAGCCTCCATAAAGATCTAGCACCGTACAGATACGTCTCCCACGGATTGATACTGGGCACCGTTTCCTTTGACACCCCCCTGGGTAGGGTAAGGGGGGATTCCAGAAAAAACCCTCCACAACGAAAAATCAAAAGAGTTCAGATTCTGAATACAACAAAGAAACTATAATAACACGGTGCTGCTTTAAGAAAGCATTGACAGTGTGACATTAAGACTGCACTTGTCGTATCCGAGATAACTTCAAAATGAAAACCAAACACTGGAGGACATATTTAGACAGGGCACATCAACGTAACTCTTGTCAGATTTGAAAACATTTATGTGGTGTAACGCTCAACGTCTACTTCCAACAACAATCAATCTCATAACTAATAAATAGTTATTGATAACATACACAGCCAAAAACAATCACAATGCCTAAAAAAATGCGAGTGTATATTATATGATATATATACACAAGAATGTTTCAAGATTTCACGGGAATGTTATCGAACAGATAGATATACATAACAACAGACGCATGGATAAGACAACCAATGAAAAGAGAGGGCTAAAAAAAAAGTTTTGCCAGACAGACAGGGACATAAAAATTTTAAGTGGCAGTAAATCTCAAAGTTTCTCAACTCGTCTTGGCTTCGCATGTCAAGTAATCCCGCTCACTCGCTCATTACTCAAAGATAATAATCCCTTCGTTATCTTAAATAAGCAAAATTATTTCCAAACTGTTACAGACAGCCTCCCAAACTTCCTTGGTTTTTTTTCTCCCCATAGACACACTTACAATATCTATATTCGCTTCCACCCATGAAGAAAGTTTAGCCCTCGCCACGTTCTCGCTGAGCCTACACACTAAACAGTCTCGTTGAATTGTTCGTCCAGCTCGCTGCTCTACTGTGAGTTTAAGGAAATTATTGTTACTTGGAGACTACCAACAGAACATTACTCACGTGCAGCAGCATGAGAGCACTCACGCCAGTGAAGACCCCCAAGGTCACCATATTGTTTAGTGAAGACCTTCCAGGTCTCTACATTGTTTAGTGAAGACCTTCCAGGTCACTACATTATTTAGTGATGACCCTCCAGGTCACCACATTGTTTAGTGCAGACCTTCCAGGTCACCACATTGTTTAGTGCAGACCATCCAGGTCATCAGATTGTTTAGTGAAGCTCTTCCAGGTCATCACATTGTTAAGTGAAAACCCGCCAGGTCATCACAAACATACAGTTTAACGAGAAGCGTAATGGCCTAAATCAGCAAAGGCTCAACTTTTTGCAATGTGACCTTTTCAAGGTGACCATTTAAGTTACTTTCAGAGCTGTTCCTCTCCTTTTTGAAACTAAAAATAGAACAAAACTCTTTCCCAGCCAACTTTCCCCCACGTGTTTACTTTCTTTGGTGAGTTGTGAACGCTTAAAAAGTAAAAAAAAAAAAAGTAACCGATAAAGTATCTCTTTATATAAAATTATTTACGTCGCCCAACCATGCCGGACACCACGCACGCACCCGATTCTTGGTTTGACTAACTCAAAACCAATTCCTGGTTGCTAAGAGGAAAGTAAGGGAGCTTTTAAGTAGTCCAGATAAAAAAGTCAGGTCCTCAATCTCAAGTGACCACCGAGTAACCACCGGGAAATGTGGTCGCGAGACCTTGACGTCTGTTTTAAAGGTGAACTCCGCCGTGGGGGCAAGGGAGCATGTGGAGTGGTGGAGAGCGATAGTTTTAGTACCCAGTCCTTGTTAGTCCAATATATAATGATCGGCGGCGCTCGAAACAACTACGGGGGGGGGGGGGGGGGGGGGTAGAAAGTAGAAAGGAAATGTGAAAAGAGGGGGGGGGGCTAGTAAAGTAACTAGGAATTCCAACAAAGTGACCAATGTCTCATACGGCCAGTTGAGTCGAATGTTGCCAAGGGCTACGAACACTTTTTTCCAATCCACATTCCGTGGATGTCAGGAGTTAGTCTTGGAGTGAAAAGAAAGGGGATGGGGTGTAGGGGCGCACAGTACGGCCTCAGAGTGACCGTTCATAAACTTTTGTAGGCTGTCCATTTAGTTGATGGGACATTTATTGTTATTGTTGATTCGGAAATATTTTTTAAAGGCAAAGAAAAGAACAGATAATCCCGATTTATTAAAAGAGCTCCCAGGACTAAGGAATTTTCAGATGTGAAATTGGCAGACAATTATGGGATGGTAACATCAATTTTTGGTAAAAGTCAGAGAAAGGAATCCATTTTGGGTTTTGTAAGTATTCATATAGAATCTACAACTATGGTAGAGAACATTGTATTACATTACATACTGTATTACATTCCATTAGTCCATTCATAGGGGCCAAACTATATGTCCAGGAGGAAATACAATATTTTATTTATAGTAAGGTATGAATGCCAGCACTATTTATATTGATCTAGTTTAACATATGTAGATGACATTGTAATGGGTTGGTTTCATAAAAATACAAATAATTAAAGTCCTGTCACACTATTCTGGTGTCAGAAGTTGGATTTGTTATACAAACGAAATATACTACATGGTGATGATGACGAATTATAAATCGTCCACAGCTTCTCTTCATGTTTTAATATTTTCAGTAGGCACTTCGGTGCGTTTTGTACTGAAGTGTAGCCTGTATGAAAAGAAATTCATGAACGACTTTTTTTTTTTAAAGCCTTGGAGAAAACACATTTTAACAAATCTATAAAAATGTTTCTTTAACGTTGCGTTCATCAGAAAAAATGTTGCGTGACATCCAACTTGAATTTGGTGACATCTCGAATTACTTTCACAGAAACACGCACTGTCTCTGTCTCTCTCTCTATTTATCGTATCCATCTAATCATATATATCATATATGTCTAATCATATCTGTCTAATATCTGTCTGTCTATCGATCTCTAATACACAACCGATCACTAATAATTCACAGACAATGGATCGGTTATAATCCAAAAGACACATGATAGAAACAGGAGGATAACACTAAAAGAGGGACAAACACTACCTCGCATGCACACACACACACGCAGTTCAGTTGCCTACTGAGCCTAGTTTGATTTTTTTTTTCACTTCATTGAAATTGATCCCTTGCAACCCTCGTCATTTGTTCCAGCACGCACACACACACACACACACACACTATTTTGGCACTTACACCGTCCTCGTACTGAGATCTAAGCGTGAGAAACAGGAATAGTTTTTAAAAAAAATGGCGTCTACCTAAAACAATAGGAGCCCCGAACGAGGCAGACATAAATATTTCAAAGCAAACTACAGACTTGAAGACTCAGGTCCAGACACATTAAAACTATGTAACCACACCAAGGACAATGGCCCATGGAATCTTTTTTTTTTTTTAATTTCTTTACTTCTTACAGATTTTTTTTTATTTGGATAGAGCGGATGTAGAGTTTGGGTTTCTTTTTTTTTTAATATACACAGCAGTAACGTCTATAATTCAACATATTTTCGGACTGACAAAGCGTTATAGTTAAAAGTAGCGTCAGACAAACGAGTGGCTTAAGTCTAAACTCAATCTTCTAAACAATGTTGGATAAACACGAGAGATCTGTTGGCCACTTCCGTTCCTGAATATCTCAACATTGCCTGGATGTTGTCTTTTACGTTTTCCCGCCCCTTTTATCAACCTCCTGGCAAGGGCATGAATATCTAAGCGAGTTCTTGGTAAACGACCCATCTACGTCTGTGTTGAGACATTAGTCAGAAGGTCAATTAAGTTCCCCGATTCAATGCACTATTTAGACATTCTCCAATCCCAGAGCCCGGTGTAAGGCGTATTCACTACATACACCATTTGTCAATACAGAAGTATGTTGAGGTAAAATGTCCAGCATTGAAAATACTGTGGAAATATTTGACGGGCATCTCGATTACTGTTTTCAGGATGAAAACGCATCTCAAAAGTGACCTAAATCGAGACCGATCGTCGTATAAGGCCTCAACACTGACCTGCGACGTCGCAACCTGTGGGCAGAGGAGACCAATAGCTTGTTGCCATACCATACAGACCTGTGACGTGGCAACGAGCTATTAGTCTCCACTCTGCACAGGTTGCGACGTTTCAGGTCAGTGTCCAGGCCTTGTATGAAGATTGGTCTCGCCTAAATCCAATTGTACATTTGAAAGGCGTTGAAAAAAGAAAACTTGTCCTATTGGTGCTTAGGTTCATGCTCCATTCATTGCAAAAAATGATTGAAAGTTTCAAACGTCACGTTCTCCGAGGCTTACCGAGGGCAGAGGGCATAATGAGGTGGAAGTTATGACCTGTGTAGATATCTAGACCATCCTTTCAATCTTTTCTGTTGAAAACAATGCAAAGATGTGCACAAGAACTACGATAGTGCAGAGCTTAACACACACCATTTCACCATGGGTGCCCAAGCGTTTTAAGACATGTAAATCTAACCGACTTCATACAATGTCGAAGCTGGCTTTTTAGCACCCCCCACTGCCCTTATTTACGCCAGCCTCTCATCACCCTTCCCATGCATATCTTTTTTCCTTTCTGTGCCCCGCAGCAACAAAAACAAAAAGACTACTCTCGTGTACCCTCGTCACAGGCTCCAGTTGTCCCCGTTACTCGCCAGAACATAAACACAGATCAAATTCTGGAGAAAAATTCATATCCTAAATTCAATGCCTCGACAAAAAAACGAGATACAAGCGAGGGAAAATAATAAAAGAAAAACAAAGAAACATAAGGCGAAAATATGCGAGCTACGAGTTTCTTTGACTTGACTGTAGGTGTCGAGGAGGCCACGCACGGACTTCTCTAACACTATCATTTACATGGCAAAGTAACGTGCTTCATAAGATCAGATCTTGTTGGGTTGAATGAAAAATGCTGACATGTAGATGTTAAGTTGTTTTTTTTTTGTTTTTTTTTTGAGTCATGTTAGTCGTTCGAACCCTGCCCGCTTCCATCCCCTGCCTCCCAAACTTGTAAAACTGAACAAAAAACAAGAACCAAGCAAGTAAACAATATTCAAACAACATTTTAAACAGAAGGACGGAAGGTAATGATTCACAAAACTATTCGCTCTAAGTGATGGAGATTCTGGATGTATTTAATGTAATGACTGACCACTAATTTGTTTCGGACAGGTAAATACACACAAACTATTAAATTTGAGACAAGTTGCCCTGTAAGTACAAGCTGTCCACTCATGTAAAAAAAAAAAAAGCAAGAAAATCAAGCCCATCTATTCTGTTGCTATTGTTTCAAGCATCAGGCCTGCAGGTATTTAGATCTCCACTACGTTTCTTCGTTCTGCCCTCTATTTCAATCAGACTTAGACGGGCGTCTACGCCAGCAGTAAACATGTAATAAATGAACTCTTGCTGCCTGTTTGGTTCCAGACTTTATCTGGCCCACGATAACTGACGTCATCTCTGCGATCGGAGGCCAAACTTTGCCTTGCCTCTCGCCAAAAAGGTGTCCTTGACAACACGAGAAATGAACGAGGGTTTAGACAAGACGTGCTGCTGTTTATAAATACAAGCCGAGACGAGGTTTGGGGAAAGGGAGGAGGGGGTGGGAGAGAGAGGGAGGGCAAGAGTGAGCATTACAGCGTTAGGCCAGGCCCATCAATTAGTTCAGATTTATGCGAAACGTCAGTTGAGTTTTCCTTCATATCTATTAAGACATGACTGTTGAGTTGAGGTAGGTAGAAAGAGAGAACTGGAGTAAGAGAAAGTTTTGGGATGGGAGGAGGTACTAGGGAATGAGAGAGGGGGGGGAGGTACTAGGGAATGAGATAGGGCGGGGGGTGAGTACGAACATTTTTAGACACATCGAGATAGTGAAAGGATGGAGTGAAGAAAAAAAAAGTGAGTTTTTAATCATGAAGAAAATAATTACTCTAAAGTGAACATCGTGACGTATATAGATGAACACTTTAGTGTGATAGGCATGTTCAGGTAGAAGGTGGTAGGGTTTGGGGCTGCCGATGGAACACAGCCTGTTTTAGTCAGCATAAAATCACATTACGTCCCTTTGCAAAACGGGAGCTGTAAAACTCTTTATGTGAAACAGTGACCCAACACAATAATCATAGATATGCAAGAAACACTCCAATGAGAGTAGCGTCCCATTCTATTCCTCCATTTGAGTTTCCTTGGTAACAGTACGACTTGCAACTGGCGCGGTCATACGAGCACACGTTGGGACCCTCGTTGGGACACCACAGTACCATGTGCCGTCACGAGAGCCGAGACCGAGGGGTTACAGGAGAAGAAGGTTGACTAAACAATCAAATGCAATAATTCAGGTCACGAAACGTTTGCACCTAGAGTATAGAGTCTAGAATTAGTACTGACAACGAGGATTACTTTAGGATCAAGAATGGTGCGTGGAATAGAGGGTGCTGGGCTTAGAATATTTTTTAAAAAAAAGGGGGGGGGGGGAGAAAATGTTACAATGTTATCTATCGATTATGTACGTCGAGCCAAAATGGCATGGGCTTTAAGGTACTTAAGATACTTTGTAATCTATATTTTGTTTATATTTTCAGTTCCTATTCTAACCTGATACATCCTTCAATTTACCACTCGTCTTAGAGCTCGTTTAAATAACTTCTTGAGCCAAGAGAGGTAAAAACTTGTAGAGCTAGGTCTAAAAGAAATAAGGGAGGATGGGGGGGTCACATGAGTCTCATGACTTAATTATCATTTTTAGAAAAATCAAGGTCAGAGACCAAGGTCAAAGGTGTCATCGAAGAACTTGTAGCCGGCATACGACTGGCCGGCTGTGTTTCCCGCGGCCTCCATCATCAATGTCGTCGTCCCACAGGAAGAGACAAGTAGCAGACGACGAGACATGTACGAGAGTCGGGATTTGCATTCTCGCGAGGAGGGGCCTGTGGGTGGTCTCTTGCAAGACACGTCGATAGCGATTTGTGCAGACGCTTTCAAAGGCGGCTGAGACAGGGAAGGGAAAGATAACTAGGTGCACACACAGAGAGTTTAGTTGTAGATGATGTTATACTAAACATGTAATTTTTTTAAATCGGAGGCGCTGTGGCTGAGCGGTAAACCGCTTGGCTTCTGAATCGGATGTCCCGGGTTCGAATCCTGGTTAAAAATTGGGATTTTTAATTTCGGGATCTTTAGGCGCCTTTGAGTCCCCCCCCCCAAGCTCTAATGGGTACCTGATATTAGTCGGACCACACGACACCCTCGTTGACCGTGGGCCAATGAAACAGATGACTTTTCCATGTTTTCTCGAGGTCTGAAACAGGAACTTTACTTTACTATGTTTTGAATCATACGTTATCCAAAATTGTTATTTTCAATACGATTTACCAGTCTCAAGTTCTAAGCCCGACCATAGAATGATGTGGGAGGGAGCTATTGGGCGACTTTCTCACACAGCAATGCTGCTTACTGCCTGACAAGGCACTCTTGTTGAATTTTGTCCAATAACAAACACACAAAAACAACATCATAATAGTTCCATCTGCTCCGTGAAGCGCTAGATCTCTTAAGAGAAAATTTTCATTTTTATAACCATAATATTAAGGGGCAAGGTACTGCTTTCCAGTCAAAAGATAAAGAAACGAGGACTTGACGAGGCTTTGAAGACCGAGAGCTGTGACCTACATAGTTTTGACATCTGTTGCAGATGATGTCGTTGTCTACTTAGGTCGGGCAGGGAAAGGGGTCGGTCGATTGACGTGCTCTTTGACATTATCTAAAGGCATTTTTAAAATTTTTTTTTGTATTTGTGTTCACTGACTCGGATGTTTCTTAATCAATTAAGCATTACTTAAAAACACAATCACAATCCAATTGTCTATATCATATGATTAGTAAAATGTGGTAACATATTATGAAATAAATCTTTTTAGAGATAAACTAAACAACCGCCATGTTAACAATCAATAAATCATTAATTAGCATGCGTCAAGATCTTTTTTTATATATATAATAACTAACAGTCTAAGCTCCAATAAAATAAAAAGGCCCTCTGACCAGGCCCTTTGCAGAGCACCAGCGGATGTTCAAACCTGGTCTACTACATTCAGAAAATATCGCCCATACGAACTGACCCCTTTAAAAAAAAATTAAATTCACCATTCCGAGTCTGCTGACAGCTTCCGGCTGTCAAAGAGCTCAGCTAATTTTTCTCCAGAATTACTATTTGTGAGTACAGTTCAACATCTGCACGATGCTTCCAGACGAGTCCAACTTCGTAGGGGGCAAAAAAAAACGGGGGGGGGGGGGGGGAGAGATTTCTGTTTCAGAATGCTTTTTGAGTGTTACATGACAAGGAATGAGAAGGCGCTACTACCCCGCACTCAGCAGTGGTTTTAGATATTCAGACACTTGTAAGATGTTGGCTTGTTTTCTGTGTATAATGTGTCTGTAACCTTGACCTGAGGCTTGTTTAAGTGGGCTTGTTGACTGGATATAAGGTGTCTATAACCTTTCTCTGAGGCATGTTTAAGTTGACTTGTTGACAGGGTATAAGGTGTCTATAACCTTTCTCCGAGGCATGTTTAAGTGGGCTTGTTGACTGTAAGTATAGCCAAATCTTGATGTTAATGTGTAGTCTACACCAATGTGTAACCAATGAAGATGAAAGTCAATGACTTGGATACGTTAATGAATAGCCTCTATGCCTATCGTTCATATAAAGCCACATCAGAAACAAGACAAAGTGTTCGACTATCAATAGTTACAAGTCCATAGAACGCCACACCAAATTCTTACTCTTCCTCGCAACTAGAAGGCAGACGTGAGTCCCTCTGACCTCGAACCTGCCACTCATTGCCTCCGGAACCTTTTGAGTAGTCCGACTTTGACTGACTCGGCCATGAAAGGGGAGGGTTAATTGAAATTGACCAGGGTGTTGCCGAATGGCACTATAGGTTACCGATCGATAATCTCATTCAAGCAACTTGGATTTATTTATTTGTGATTTCATTGTTCCATTAACTCCTCCACCCTAAAACATAAAATCTCTCGCTATAGGTCTCGTCTTGTCTAGTTTGTAACTCGTGAAATCACTTTACAGTAAAATGTAAACGTGTTTGTTGTTATTCATATGAAATTTTCAACCCGTTCATTTTTTTCATTCTTAAGTCACTATGTCAGTTGACACTTATTTGATATACAAGGAACAACCAGGGCTAATCTCTGTGTACTGCAACACGTATTCTAACCAAGCCTTCTGACTCAGGACTAATTCTTATTGTAATAATGATTAATAATCAAACAACTACTACTAGCATATTAATCACTACATTCTAATCGTGTTACAATTTTTTTTTTACAATTTTGATACTTTTTTTATAAACATTTAAATTCAAGTTTGCACTTCAGCATACAAATCGCAGTTTTACGGTACGGCAGTTTGTTCCAGATCGAACTAGATCTGCTAGCACTCAGTTACAGAATCGAGGTAACGTTTCTTACGGGTAGTTAAAAGTCCGGGTGTGCGAGGGGGCGAGGAAGGCAGCAAATACACTCAGCGTACAACGCACATCCGGTTTCTGTTGTACAAATTTTTCCGACATGCCTGTTTTCTACTGAAGGACCTCCCTTGACAGGCACGTGAGGTAGGTGAACCCAACGTGGAAGATTGATCTTCATTTGGAGTAGGAAGAGAAATGGAAAGGAGAGAGTGTGGAGATAGAGAGACGAAAAGAGAAAGAGGATATAGCAAGATAGATAGATAGATAAATAGATAGATAGATAGATAGATAGATAGATAGATAGATAAGATAGATAGATAGATAGATAGATAGATAGATAGATAGATAGATAGATAGATAGATAGATAGATAGATATAGATAGATAGATAGATAGATAGATAGATAGATAGAGATAGATAGATAGATAGATAGATAGATAGATAGATAGATAAATAGATAGTCATAGATAGATAGATAGAGATAGATAGATAGATAGATAGATAGACACATATAGATAGATAGATAGATAGATAGATAGATAGATAGATAGATAGATAGATAGATAGATAGATAGATAGATAGACTAGATTAGACTATTAGATAGATAGATAGATAGATAGATAGATAGATATAGATAGATAGATAGATAGATAGATAGATAGATAGATAGATAGATAGATAGATAGACTAGATAGACTAGATTAGACTATTAGATAGATAGATAGACACATACAGATAGATAGATAGATAGATAGATAGATAGATAGATAGATAGATAGATAGATAGATAGATAGATAGATAGATAGATAGATAGACTAGATTAGACTATTAGATAGATAGATAGATAGATAATTAGATAGATAGATAGATAGATAGACACATACAGATAGATAGATAGATAGATAGATAGATAGATAGATAGATAGATAGATAGATAGATAGATAGATAGATAGATAGATAGACTAGACTAGATTAGACTAGACAAAAGTTTGATTATAACTTAACAAAAAAAACTCAAAAGAAATGTCGCCAAGATGATTCTCAGATACTAGCTTACACAACTTGCCCTTTATCTCATTCTCTAGACCAGGGGTGGGCAACCTTTTCCTATCAAGGGCCGCATTACAAAAATTTTGGGAATGGGGGGCCGCATATATATATATATATATATATATATATATATATATATATATATATATATATATATATATATATATATATATATATATATATATATAGGCTTTTTAATTAACATTTATATTGTGTTATACATTTACATTTAATTTTTTACACTCCCAGTTGAGGGAGCTAGCGATTTCCGAAAATAATGTCACGATACTTTTTTTTAAAATTTGTTATCATCTGCTTACATCTCACAATGTCACCACCAATGAACAGTTTGGACTTAATTTGAAGTGTTTAAGTGTTTACACTCGTGCATAATGTTCCAGAATTGTGGAACTAGCTTACTAGTTATTCTCGTGACTACGGTCAAATTACAGTCAGTCAGCATCGACCTTTTCCTACGCTTGTTTATTTTTAAACAGAAAACATGTTTGTTAACATATGTATTTGAATCCTAATAAAGTGAAAGTTAAGCAGCAAAGTTTTTTAAAGTGTGGAAATACAGCTTCTGGCACTCATAAAACTCCCGTGGAATAATTGAATGGAACTTCTCTTTCAGTTCATAATTTGCTTGAAGGTATGGCCTCTAGAGCTGATTCAGCTTCTTTACTAAATGGTGAGCTGAGGGTATTGAAAACTGATTCAAATTAGCTTTCAAATTAAAAAATCAAAGAATTGAAATAAATCTTGCACTTTTCAACCATTTCACTAGAAATAGTTTCACTTTTTTACAAAAGAAAATGTGAAAACCTGTTTCTTCCTTGAGATTCCATTTCTTCTCACTACCTTGCCCATGCTAAGCTAGCGATACTACTGTGGTACCGAACATCGAAATGTTTTGTTTCCTAATCTTCAAGTACTCATCGAACTGTCAGTGGTTAAGACCCCTGGCAGTGATATATTGCATTATTGAAAATAGATGACCAATAATATATTGAAATTCAATTCAGCTTTGAGCAAACTTTCCTGTTAAGATATCTTCTATAATTTTATTAAAAACCTGCTTTTCTCTGTCAAAACATGGGCTCCATCAGTTGTTGCACTGGCCATCTTGTTCCAAACTAGCCCAAGACTTTCAACACTGTTCTTCAAAGCATTGAATAAAATAGTGGCCTGTGTTTGAATCTTTAACTGAATTATTCGTAATATTGCAAATAAAAATAATCTATGTTTACTTTAAGCTTTTTTAGAATGACATGTAAAGACAATATTTCTTCCGCCTCAGAAATTGCAATAATTTATATAGATATTTAAAATTAGCTATTTTTTTAAATATTTGTATTTTCTTTATGTATAATCTGTGGGCACACCTGATTTCTGTAGGTGTCCGCGGGCCGCATAAAACAGTACGGCGGGCCGCATGTGGCCCGCGGGCCGTAATTTGCCCACCCCTGCTCTAGACTAAGAGTTCCTAAAGAAAACAGTGCCGGTACAAGACGACGCTTGTGTGAGGCGATGTCCTTCTATTGTTTAATATGCCGAGATCTTAACAAGACAAGGACAAAGAAACGTTTGTGCTTTAAGCAGCTAGGACTTTTAGTTTCGAACCCAATTATTTGACGTTTGGGTCAAGGGTCAAACCCTAATCTAAAGCATTAAAACAAAAGGAAAGAAGAAAAAAAAAAGGGGGGGGGAGGTTATACTTATCGTCTTTAGGTCATCACAAAAAAACAAAACAATGTGTTGTCAAGGCTCGTGGAAGGAGTGTGGCTCCAGACTACGAAAGAACGACGAAGGAAATGGGGTCGAGAGCGTGTGTCATTGTGTAGGTTTTGGTTCCTATATTTCTTTCCTACGACCTAGGTCATTACAGACTTGGCTTTCATCTCGTCAACCCAAGATGAACCTAAGAAACAGGGAGTGGCCTGTTGACATTTCACGAGGTCTATATCAGACAAACCAGCAGACACAATAGCACTGTTACAGTCTGCTTCAACTAAATGTGCCAATTGTTACAAACAGTTCTGTACCTCAAATTGGCGCCAATTCAGAATTTTGAAAAGCTAATACTTGCAGTTCTTATTAAAAAAAAAAAAACAAAAAAAAAAAAACGTCTTAATTAAGCTACTTGCACTAAAGTGAAGCCATACACTGTACATTTGCGGCATTTCAATATGGGTTTGACGTGTCACCACGTGCTTCGAGGTTATTAGCAAATAACTGGATCCTAAAATATTGAGATTGCTGTTTGATTCAGGCTGACATGACTATGCTAAGAAAACTAAAAATAATAATAAAAAGATTTAAAAACAAACCAACTGCTCTTATACAAGTGTGCTGATAATTAATTAGTTCTCTTTTGTTTAGAAAAGTCCATGCCAGTAAGCAGAATTGAGTTGAACAATACTGTGGCGAGGAGTGGAAATGTATACGCCAACAATAAAGCGGCAAAGCGAGCACAGAAGGCCAAATATTTTGACCCCTCGAAAGCCGGCTCCAGATGTGTTGAGTCAAACATTCCTTGTCTCGGGGAGATACAAGTGGAATGCCCCGATAATAAACCAAGCAGTTATCACTTGCACAACGTGAGCGCTGGGGCCAGTCATTCACAAGTGTTACGTACCAGGTACACCCTCCCCCCCCCCTCCTCATTTACCACCTGGACCCATACCTGAACGTCAGGGTTAAAGCTTTTTTTTTTATTGTACCACAGTCCAAAGTCTCGCGCATTAAGAAAGAACTGGGTGTTCTAGCCAGGAACAATTTTGGTGAACTCTTTTCCGACTTTTTCGAGACCAATGGTCATAGAAGGCCAGAACACTGACCTTGTGGCGTAGCAACATGTGGTCAAAGGAGACAAATAACTCGTTGCCACGTCGCAGGTAAGGGATGGTGCCTTCTTTAACGAATGGTCTCGATTGGTCTCCACTACCCACAGGTTGCCACGTCACAGGTCAGTGTTCAGGCCTATTATGTCGATCGGTCTCGGTCTAACTCCTTCCATTATGCCCCAAAAAAGATTCGAATTTTAATTGCTAGACTTCTCCAATCGATTCCCAATGCAGCCTATACTATATTGAAAGAATGGAAAGGGTATCGATACCTGCCAACTTGCCGCAATACTTGCGTTATAAATTAACACAGAAGAGCTAAGAGGAGGGAAATAAAAGAGGAGGGACATACAAGCGGAGAGAAAGAGTGCCGGATATAGGCTGTCAGAGCAACTAAGGTCATGGAGCCGTGCGAGAGGAGGTCACCGGGGGTCACTAGCGTATCTGACCTGAAGTATGTATCAGACGGTGAAGAGTGGCCATAAATCTTTTTGTTTAACCTCGTTTCATTCTCTAGCCCCCCCCCCCCCCGCACTTCTTCGCCCCGTCTAAATAAAAAGCTCGATTGCCTTTTCCGCCCTTACTTAGGTGGAAGATATAAAAAATAAACAAAAAGGGGGACCGAAAAAAAAGGGGGGGGGGGGTGGTTGTAGGAGTCAAACACCGATTTGGACTTAATTAAGACAAAAAGAGAAAGAAAGAATGCGCATGTGATGCGTGATGGTGTGGGAGAGGTAGGCCATTTAGTTATATTGATGTTTACTTGTTATGATTAATCATTTTTTGAGGCTAACAAAGTCACTCGATGAGAACAACAATTGCAACAATAACAACGCATTCCTATCTTGTACATAATATCCAATCGTTATATCATAGCAAGACTTTTGACCGACCACTGCATAAAAAAAAAAGCGCAGATACAAACAATCAAATAATTAATAATTTATTTACATTGTGATGAATACAAAAGAAAAAAAAATTCTTACGTTTTAAAAAAAAATGATTGCTGGTTTTATTAAATTACAGAAAATCTAAAAAAGATACTGAACCGAGATTCTTCTAGATCTATATAGGTTAGTGGAGGGGAAAAAACAGAGGAGGAGGAGAGGGCGAGGGGCTGCTGTGTCTCGCCAGTCCAGGATATAATAATAACTTGTACGTCTTAATAAATTTTCTTCTCCAGCCCTCGCGCTGCTATCATCCCATTCAACCAAAAAAAAAGAAGCGTTGCTCCCCAGAATATAGTGCACGAGTGGATATTTCTTTTAGATTAGAATCGTCTTAGCAATACTCTGAAAGGGGGGGGGGGACGATGGTCGTAATCTGGGAAACGCTGACTGCTAAAAGTATATTTTTTCACCCCCGCCCTACCCAAGCCTCGCCCTGAAACACATCTACGTAACCTCAGGGGGAAAAAAAAGTGATACTTGATAGTCGCGATATACTCGTATCTTTAAATTGCGCACTCAGATTTCAAATATCTTCAAACACACCATAAAATGGGAGGATAGAACGAGGGCGGAAAAAAAAGGGGGGGGGGACAAAAAAAAGGTGCGAGAGATAACTCCTTGCATCTTCAGCCGTTGTCCTTCTTCCACCCAAATCTTTCTGGAGTGTCGCCCAGACATAGCGCCATATTACACTTAATGTAATAACCAGTGACATAATCCTACGGGGAACAATGTAATCTCGCAATGGGTTGCCTCTATGTGCGAGTAGACGCGACAGATAGGGGAATATAAAAAAAATGGAGAAGAAAAAGAGAATGAGGGAGGATGGAGAACAAGAGGAGGGAGTTGAAAAAAAAAAGGGTGTATGGAGTTGGAGGAAATGAAATATGTTAGGTTGGAGTCATTAAGAGATTTTTTTTTTGGGGGGGGGGGATGCATGCGTATATTTGGTATGATAAGACCCATTAATGCCTCGTGTGTATCTCGGCACTAGTTCATGTGACCTACTTTACACTAACTCAAGCCCTCCTTATATAATGATTAAAGTAGGTCAAGATAACTGGCATAACTAGGTCAAGTAATGAGCAACCAACGCGTGTGTGTGAGGGAGTAACTATTGAACTCCTTCAGAATTGTATTAGATGGCACTATTTTTTGTAAGGATTTGTTTCTTGTTTCAATCCTATGCACAGTTTTTAAAACAAAATGCATAAGGCTCAATCAATGAATAAATGAACATGCAGAAGTGTAGCTAGGAATTTTCCATCGTTTTGGGGCCCTGGGGGGCTTGACCTCTTTGGGGGCCCTGTATTTTTGCGTAATATTTAACTTTTAATGTAAAAACACTCATTTGGGGGATTTTCTAATTATCCCCCCCTCCCCCCACCCTAGCTACGCCACTGTGAACATGGATTAAAATGTCTTCAGCCTCTACCACTACAGCTACATTGGAGGGAGCTATTGACTTGGAAACTATTCCTTGTTCAAAATGTAACTTCCACTCAAAGAATAAACGAGATAACGGGGTAAAGGGAGACAATATCGTGTTTTTTTAAACCACCTCATTAAATATACAGATCTTCATAGACATACACGCAAGCGCACACACGCATTCAAACACATATCATAGCCAATAATGTAAGACTTAGGAGAGAAGATCATTCCATAAGGCAGAGATCCCATTACCGATGGCACGTGAATATGTACAGGGTTATCCCCCAATATCAATGTCTGTGGGACTATCTCATCACACGAGAGTAGTACTAATCAAAACCTACACGTCACTCTCAGATCAATAAATCAGATTACAGTTCTCGTTGTAGCCTCCTAAAGGATAAGACAGCTTGTATTCAGTCTTTCAATAGAATACTATTAAGTTGTTTTTTAAAATATGTACTAGGAACAAAAGTAGATCTTTAGCGTGAATGGTACAAGGATTCTACAAAACAAAGAGTATCATTCTAAAGAAGAAACAAAATATTTTAACATTTTATAACGATCAAAAAATAAAGGGCGACTTAATGAGACAACCATAATAGAATTAGGGAGTGGTTGAACAAGCAAGCCGAAAAATAGAACAAGCTTAATATGAAGGAAAAAAAATAAAGAGATAATATAATGGGAAGAACTCAACATTTAAAGAAATATCTCAGTACTGTAAGATTTATTTCCTTTTTTTTCGAAATAAAACAAAATTACTTAATAACCACTATTTAATTAAAAGGCAGATTAATTTTTTAATTGATTCGTGTTTTATTGGGAACAATGAATAATTGTGCAAAATTTCAACTTGATCCTAGAGAAGTGGGAGATAAAACATGTAAAAAAAAATACAAGCTTTGTATAAGTAATTAAGAGTTCAAATTCACTCGCTTACAAGTAGTTACAACTGCTGGCAATTTCGGATTTAAACAAAAAATATGTGGAATCTCTAAGAATCATTTTAGTTAGTTTTTTTTTAAAAGGTTTAGGTTGTCTGGTTCAGGCATACAGGTGCAATAACATGTAGATATAACCTACAGAGGAGGGGCCACAAACATTAGGAGTGTGACGTTGAGAGACATTGACCTTGGTGACGCTGAAGAGACATTGGGCTTGAGTCCTTGGGTTAGGAACAGAGTTAACAAGTTAACAGACAGACAGGACGAGACGTGTACGATCTCCGGTGGGCCAAGTCCATTTTGTTCTAAAAGGACATTTAAGAGCTCAACACGGCTGGACTCGTTGCCTTAAGTGTATCGTATGTCTTGTCCACTTTTCTTTTTCTCTTTGTCTGCTGCTGTTTCCTTTGGGTTGACTTTTCATACCATTAAAGTAGGAGAAAGGAAGAAAAAAGGAAGGGGGGTGAGGGTCTCTGTTGGGAGCCCTGAAGGGTGGGGGGGGGGGGGAGGTATGTCAGGTATAGAAATCAGTTCCGGATTTCAGTAGGTGGAGGCTCTGGGCCGTCGTGCACTCTTCAAACTTCAATATAATGCACTTTAAATAAGAATAAATCTAAGAGAATATCCTATATGTGAAAAAATTAGCGGCAAAGCGCTTGGCTTCCGAACCAGGGGTCCCGGGTTCGAATCCTGGTGAAGACTGGGATTTTTAATTTCGGTATCTTAAAGCGCCTCTGAGTCTACCCAGCTCTAATGGGTACCTGACACTAGTTGGGGAAAAGTAAAGGCGGTTGGTCGTTGTGCTGGCCACATGACACCCTCGTAAACCGTAGGCCTCGGAAATAGATGACCTTTACATCATCTACTCAATAGACCACAAGGTCTGAAAGGGAACTTTACTTTACTACTAGTTAGGGAAGAAGTTTGGCAGAGAAATTGTTAGAGGCTACACAAACACACCGAACTCAAAAAGAGCTGTCACACAGACGTGAGCACGTGTATACAACCCCCCTCCCTTTTCCAAAAAAAAAAATGTGTTAGTATGTGTGTGTGTGTGTGTTGTTGTGTGGTTCTCACCATTAAAGACTTGAGAGACTTACCATCAAATTTCTTAGTCCTAGAAGCAAACGTGGTTTTTAACAATTTGAAAGATTCCTCGAGCTGCCTGACGTATTCCTTCCGGCTCAGTGAGGTCAATTTATCCTCCATATCGCGAGTGCAGCATGTTTCCGTGCGAGGGCATATCGTCAACTCTTCCCCTGGTAGAATAAAACAGCAGAAAAAAATCAATAACAAAAGTTCAAACGTAAAATTTAAAAAAAAATAAAACCCAAACATATGAATTATTATGTTGTTTTTTTTAGTTTTGTCTTGTTTTCTAAAACGAATAAGCAAAATATTAAAAAATCATTTTTAAAAAAGCAAAGCTTATCTAAAGTGCAAAAACTCCTTAAAACTTTATCTACCAATAATGTACAAGTTATATCCCTTATTTGATATCATACAAAATAATTAATTACCAATATTTAGTTAAATAATTGAGTATTTTTGTTTGTTGATTCATGTTTTGTTAGGTACAATAAATAATTGTTTAATCACAACTTGATCGGAGAATGCGCGAGGGAGAAATAGCGTTAACAATTATTTAAGGGGACTAAACCCAACAAATTTAGCCATATCTGTGAATGTATAAGTTTCCTTTGTTGCTATTAAACAAAATAATGAATTACAGTAATTAATTGTCTAATTGGTTACTTTTTTTTTTAATTGATTCATGTCTTGTCTATGTCAATGAATAATTGAGCGAAGTTTCAACTTGATCCGAGAATAGGCGTGGGGAGAAATAACGTGTACACACTTTTTACCAGACAGACAGAGAGAGTGAGTTGATATAAGCTTTGTAAAAATTCGCCCCACTTGTTCGTTGGTTGAACTGATAGTTTCAAGCGAGATGCCGGAGAGTTCAATGGGGGGAAACAACTCGTTTGTGTGACTTTTAGGATAAATGTTCCAAGTTGAAAGTGAGTGCACAAATTAATGAGCTGTTCTGGAACATAAGCAAACGTTCAGTGCCATACATGCACGAGAGAGCACGTGCGTACTCATAAACAAAATGAAAACGAGAAAAAAAATAGAGCTCATGTTTGAAGCATTTTAGACATTTCTTTTTTTTTTTTGCAAGATAACTTATTTCAATACATTCAATGTGCTTGCACTAGTATGGAGTTAGTAATACTCTCAATATGTCTGTTACATTATGACCATAAGATATTCCGTTTAGCCGCCATTAATTGTTTGCATAGCCTGTAACCTGCTCTTTGTTTGCATGTTAATTTTTAATGTAATTTTACAGTACTTACAACAAGTGTACACACATTATCATATGTCGTTGTTGTTGTTTTAAGTATGGTTCATCAATAGTTTCGTATTCTGTGTACCGGATACACCAAAAAGCATGCTATTTATGGTTTCACCTCCATTTTATGAAAATATCTAATGAACAAGAACTAAAAATTTTATTGTAAAATTTTTGGTTTTGATTTTTTAAATTTTCGATAAATCCTAACCGGCTAAAAGAGCAGAAGTGAAAGCAAGAGTGAGAGAGAGAGACAGACAGACAGACAGACAGACAGTGTTGAGGAGGGAAAAAGAATGATAGAGAGAAAGAAAGCATAGAAAGAGACGCTAAAAAGAGAGAGAGATAGAGAAGAACGAAAGAATGACAAAGGATGAGATGAGAGAAACAAGCAGAAAGAGCTCAGATCACGTTGGAGAACGAGAATCGGACGAGGAAGAAAAACAACGAGTGTACTCAAGGAAAGGAACACGCACAGACTCTACCTCAAGTTATGTGTTTCTAATGATATATTTCATGTATCTATCAACCGATAACAGGAAGAGGCACAGACAGACAGGCGTTCACGCAACAACAAAAAAAAAAGAGCAAGCTATCATCGCATTCTTTGTGTTCACGCAAAGAGCAGGCCAGGGTCACATTCTTTGTGTTCACGCAAAGAGCAGGCTAGGATCACATTCTTTGTGTTCACGCAAAGAGCAGGCTAGGATCACATTCTTTGTGTTCACGCAAAGAGCAGGCTAGGATCACATTCTTTGTGTTCACGCAAAGAGCAGGCCAGGATCACATTCTTGATGTTTGACTGTTGTCCAAGAAAAACAATTCAGCGAAACATTCATATTTTGTCAATTGTGATCAAAGATTTTTTTGTTTCTTGCTTTATTAATTTAATTTCCTTGAATGTTTACATCTCATCGTCAATCTTATTTCTGGGTTTTTTTGTTTTTTTTTTAACATGTAATATGCTGAATGCAATCTGCTAGGACGATTGCGGTCGCCGTGACACGGTCTATGCATGAAATGCATTCTCCAGATATATTCATGTTATAGCAACTGGGTGACGCAGCAGGGAGCCTATGGGCATGGCAGATAATAGCAGAGATAAACATCTTCATCATGGCAACAACCTTCAACACATTTGTTCAGAGTTTTTCTTTTTCTTGTATAGTTCAGGGATAGGAAAGGAGGTTGTTGTTTTTTTTCCACACTTTTTACGTTAAGATTTTAAAGCAACACGTATCAGATAAAACATTTAAGATATTAAAAAAAAAATGTTCGTTAGAAAAACGTAACCCTTTTTTTTTTTTTAAAATAACAATTTTAGACAAAACAATATTAAAGATATAAAGTTTGATAGAATATAACGTATTGATCAAATGATAATGTTGGGTCAAAAATAAAAATTAAATTAAAATAAAGTTAGAAGAACATCTCGAGAATTGCTATTTGTTTTAGAGAGATAAAGTTTTTGAGATGAACTGACATTCGAGAGTGAGGGGATATCCATTTGGCACCAACTAGGCTATTAATATTACAATTGTTAGTGTCTTATGTATAATTTTACATCCCAGTTGGCAGCTTTTGTTTCTATAGTCTCTTCCTTGCTATTAAAACTTTTCTAGATGATTTTAATACATTTTCTTTAGCCTTCATAGAAACTAGAATGATACACCATATTTTTAAAAAAATAATACCAAACATCGTTTGGGGAAGACCTTAAGATCTAACAGGGCAGATGATGTCAATCTCATCTGTTTCTATTGGCGACGGTTAACGACGGTGTCATTGTTACCAACACAACAGTCGTCGAGTCGAATAGAACATCTCTACGGCGTCATCGTGCGAAGGGGCAAAAGTTTCAAGGAGCCGGAAAGCATCGCGTTACCGGCCGGATAGCATCGCGTTACCGGCCGGATATGGTGTTGTGTATTTATGTTTCGTGTGTGTTGTGAACTGATCTGTACTGGTGTGTCAAAATGTCGTGGTGTCCATGTCAGCTTGTGTGTGTATACTGTGTTATTGTGAACTGTTAAGTCATTCTTGTACAATAAAGCCTAAAATAAAGACATTTTTTCCTGTAGTGTTTTATAAGGTTACTACATATGGCCCGCAGGTCATAGTATGGTCATCATTTTTGTTGTTTTCTATGTTACTGAGTCACCTTTCGTTAATAAACATGGTTCAAACCTGCGACAATCAGTTCTAACATAAAAAGTTAACTGTTTGGTGGAAATGTTCAGTAAATGTGAACATGAAGCAAACTTTTTTTTTTTGGACGGAACAACCGTTGAGACCTCCCGCGCCGCCAATGTGCGCATATTTGCGTGCTGTGTATGAGTATGATTAAGTGTGTAGTGCTTATGATCAAATCAAGTTTCCCCTTCTCTCCCCCCTTCCCAAAAATAATTTTCACGTATCCCAGAATGCAGTACATAAAAACGTCCCCGCGATCTCTATATTATAACCACACAAAAATACATTCATAATCCAATCGTTCATTCACGAGAAATCCAAAGAAAAGAACTACGCCTGGAGTTAACAGACCATTATATAAAATAAATCTTGCGGAACGGGTATTCGGCAGAACTATGGGTGGGTACAAGAAGGGAAAGAAAGAGTCCAGGGAGTAGGGGAGAGGGGGGGGGGTTAAAGGTGACGCGGGATAAGAAGTGCGAGAAAAAAATACGCATACAAATTGCAACGGCTCATAAACTGATGGTGGGCGATAAGACCCTCGTAAAATCCTCGTATTTTCCACGTCATGGTTCTGAGTTCTAAACGAGCGTGAAGAAAAGAAGAAAATGAGCGATGATAACATGGTTAGGGTCAAAGAAAGAGGAGGACTAGGGGAAAGAAAGAATGATAGAAAGATGAAAGAGAAGTGGAGGGGGGGTCATTTAAAAGAGACGAAATATATATAATTTAATGTTCTGTAACGCCCTCGACCCCTGGCTCCAACTTTGTCGTATCCCACTTGTCATCTTTTTCATAGCTCGGGAGTCGGGAAAAAAAGTTTCACCGAGTGAACAGAAGGGGGGGGGGGGATAAGTATCTCCAATTCAACTGTTTCCTATACAGAAAATGTCTGATGTCTGCCAGCATTGTTTAGTTCAAGCCTACACACCTAGCATACCCATGTCAATTACCGCCATTGAACAGACATTAAAATAGTCACAATTTTGGCCATCAAACAAGAGTACAGCTATTCTCTGTCACGAGTAAGGGCACTGTAACAAAAGTCCTGCTTAATTGGCGACGACTTCTGGAACACGAAGGTAGTTGTGGAATTATTCTTTTTTTTTTTAACACGTTATAATGCTATGTAGTCTAGCCTCGTCCACTGTGGTCCACGGCTAACTCACGAGAGAAAAATGTTTGGCTTTTGTTAGTTTACCGTGTGGAAAATGCTGCAGAAGTGGTTTAAGAGATAGAACTGAAAGGAGTTACAGAGACAAATATCCCTGGGGAGTTTTTTTTTTTTTTTTTTTTGTTTGTTGTCAGTTAATTGTAAAGTAAAGTTCCGCTTTCAGATTTTGCAAGGGCAGATGATGTCAAAGTAATCTGTTTTGTGGTGGCACGCGGTTAACGAGCGTGTCATGTGGCCAGCACAACGGCCAACCGCCTTTACTTTTACCAAACTAATGTAAGGTACCCATTAGATCTGGGTGGACTCAGAGGCGCCCTAAAGAACCCGAAAGGAAAAAATCCTAGTCTTCACCAGGATTCGAATCCGGGACCGCAAACGTGCCTCCGTCAGTTAATTGATTCTTTACACATTTTTTTTTTTTGATCTAGCGCGCGCGTGTGTGTGTAGGTGTGTGGCGTCTGAGGAACAAAAGATTGAAAACAGATTTTGCAGGAAACAGTCTTTAGACCTGAAAGTAACGACCGTTACTTGGAATTGGGTCGCAGCATATAGCGTAGTGTCAACGTCAGGTCATTATCGCTCCCGAACGTAAAGAACTGGACTCCAGAGCCTTGGACCCAGTGGCCAAATAACTCGACCACCGGATGGCGTTATAAATATTTTCTACATTATATTATTATCCATATCACCGCAGATGAAAGAGAAGAATGAAGTCAAGGCTTACACAAAGTCTATTCAAGCAAAGGGAGATAAACCTAAAGTGTCACTGAGCCAGGGCTACTCTAGACACGATTTACAAATCTATATTTATATATTAAGAAGCGCTATATATATATACATTGAACGTGTCCAAAGGAGGTTATCAATGTTTACGATTATGAAGTCACGCGAGAGAGACAATCGTTAGCGTTGTTTTGCGTTTGGGGAAAAAAAGAGGGGGGGGGGAGGGTTAACAGGAAGTCTTTGTGTGGAGCATTGAACCCCTTGGCACCTGTGCGTTTACCCAACAGCGCATAACTACTCAGTTTAGGTAACGCTGCACACACATATAAACACGCCATGAGTCATGAATGCGGCCCTCAGACTTGTCGCCCTCGACGCAAAGACCAAAAACACGTGAGACTACTTCCTGTCTGAATTATTTACCCCCATCTCTTCAACAGGAGGGGGGGGGGGGGCGTTATAACAAACTAATCAATTAGGTTCTAACTTTGAGCATTGAGAGCCAAGTGGAAGAAGGACCCGCATTCTGATTTGTTTTTGTTTTTAGTCAGACCAACAAAGAAAGAGGGGCCCACAGGAGAAGTGTATATTCTTAAGCAGATATGGAGATAGAAAATCAAACTTTTAGACTCGTTACTACAATACTTTAACAAAAAAAAAGTTGTCTATTCTACAAAGTTGTCTTCAAGTTCTAACTTTGTACTACGAATTTCAAAACGTTACAAATGAATTTCAAGTAGTATAGTCAACTTTATTTATAGCAACAACAAATAGGAAGGGGGGAGGGGTCTAGCGGTGTTATTACATACAATCAAAGCACTTGAAAGCAAGTTTTATCTGAGTTTCATACTTAACAAGATAAAAAAAGAATTTTTTTTTTAATGTGAAAAGAATGGAAATGTCTTAGGTCTGGCCCCGCCCATTTCGCACCTGCATATCTTTGAGCTGTCAATCTTGACTTGTTCCACTAATCGTGACTAATGTTAGTCTCAAGGAGACAAAAACCACAGCACACAATAAATAAACATACAGGGCATATAGATCAACATTAGCACAAAGACTTTCACCCTGTTTGTTAGAAGAACATAAAATACTTTCAAATCATTAGAATGGAAAATCCCGAAAAAAAAATGTAATCTCCATAGCCGAGTTCTGGCGAGGGCCATAAAACTCATACACTTCAAGACGTAAACTCGATTTGCTTAAGTGCGTCCTTTTAAGTCAGGTGTTGTCCTACGCAAGTGAAACAGTTCTTCCGAAACTGTTGAGGACAATTGGACATTGGATTGGGAAGGATTCTATCTTACCGTAAAGAATGGAAATTAAAGATTTATTTATATCAATTATATGTTTAAACTTTCTATTCTTTATGAGATGAAGAACGAGGATTAAAAAAAGAAATAATGATTTTGAATGAGACGAGCATTTATCGAGGGCTGAAAAAAAAAGATTTTTAAAAAAGAAATAGTTAACAATGCGAATTAATACCGACTATCAATTTCTAATGTAAAACGTAAATGTGATAGTTATTGATAAGCTTAAAAAGCTCAGACCTATCGGCTAGTCCACCAGTAGCCCTACGCCCAAATCTTGTAAACTGTTATATTTAACAAAAGAACTTAACGATTGTGTTTTAATATTCTTTTAAAACAAAAAAAAAAAAGATGTCTGCCTAAATGTTGCTGTGTCCAGACACGAAATCCCAACAAGACACGATGTAAATGTGCACTGATACTCAAGATCAAAGGGAGAAGATTCTTGACAATGTACGTGTTCCACAAAGTTACCCCCCACCCCACACTCTATCAAAAGTTAATTGAACTCTATGGCCGGGTCATGTGAGAATTCAATGGTTCTCAAAACAAGAATAGGTGAACAAAAAAAACGCAAAGGCGTGATATCATCCAGATGTCGGGTTGTTAGGCTATTTATCATTTTGGGAGAGCGCAAATCAATGTGTGTTTATCTGACGGCAGTGAAACTTACAAACTTCCACTGACCTTATTTAGAAGATTCTAATTCTCAACTAGAAAAAAAAAAATCACCGAGCCGCCATGCGCCATCTTCCCGCTGACGTCTCTATTACATCGCGAGTTCAACATCGGAAAACAATTTTTTTTTATTTAAATACTGGCGCGAAAAATTCACCATGTGGGGCCATAACAGTAGAACCACTGCCCCATTCAACTGAGAGACCCCAGATGCCTAGAAAGACGCAGGTAGTCCCCCCAATACATCTACCTGGGGGACAAACAGACCAGCGTTCTGTTTATCAACAAAGGCCAAAACGGAAATAAAAATGTACACCATCAGGTGCTCCACCCCTCTTTTTTTTTGTCTCGCTTTTCAGACACACACCTACCCCCCCCCCCTCTCCTCCCTTTATTTTCCTCCATCTACACACCATGTGTTTGTGTCTGTGACGTTATGTTCTATTTGACTCACGCTAACACGTCTTTGTGTGCTCAAGGACTTTCTGTTAACGCTCAAACGTTATGAAATTTAATTGAAATGTATTTTGTTTTTAAAATTAGGAATGAGACTTTCCCTAAATGAGTAAAGCTTCTAGAACCATATCTGCGTTTAATTTAATAAAAAGCAGCCCCCACAGGGTCCGGGTTCATTGCTCTCAGAGCCTCATAGAGTCCACTTTTATTTGTGTATCGCAAGGTTGGTTGAAATGAACCAAGTTTCATGTGCCACTTTGTATTGGATACATTTAAAGTGGAGCTTGTATTTTTATGTCTGGCTTACTAAAGTCTACAATCCACTAACAATGTGAGGACAAGTCTTCGGAAGGTCGTGGGTTCGAATCCAGTTTTCGGCTATTCACGGCGTCCTGCAGGAGGATTCTGGGACAAGATGCTTTGCCTTATTATTATCCACATCTCGAAAATAGCGCCCTCTATACCCAATGGGATTTTTTTTAAAAGGGAAACTAGACTACAAAAAAAAATAAAAAAAAAAAAAAATTGATAAAGTGTATGTGTGTGTGTGATAAAGAGACAGTGGGTTGAGGGAGAGGGAGAAGAAACAGAAAGAGGGTTGGGGGGGGGGGAGACAAGAATGACAACAACAACAACGCAAACGTATGGGGAAAAAAAGCAAAGTAGCCCTCGGCGCGTCGCTCACACTGTACATTTATTTGACAACTCGTCATCTGTCACGAGAGAAATGCTGACATGGCACTCTCAATTAGCCTACACAACTGTCATGCCAGGCGACACTGTTATGTCTTCAATCTTAGGTGTCCGGGGCTTGTTATCATAACCCACGTGTTTTATTATGATGTTAACGATCGTAACACTCCCGGGGTGGGCTCAACAACCTATTTAGGATCGGGACATGAAAAAAAAAAGGCGGGGGGGCTAAAACGTCCTTCCCTCTCAACAGATAACAGCCATAACATAACGATATTGCGAGATTAATTCAAAAGTACAAATAGAAATATCCAACCACACAGATCAAATAGCTCAGTACACAGTACTGAAATATTCGAACACTAAGAACTAAGAGTAGTACACTGTACTGAAATGTTGGAACACTGAGTACTAACAGTAGTATGAGATATTCAAACACTGAGTACTAACAGTAGTATGAGATATTCAAACACTGAGTACTAACAGTAGTATGAGATATTCAAACACTGAGTACTAACAGTAGTATGAGATATTCAAACACTGAGTACTAACAGTAGTATGAGATATTCAAACACTGAGTACTAACAGTAGTATGAGATATTCAAACACTGAGTACTAACAGTAGTATGAGATATTCAAACACTGAGTACTAACAGTAGTATGAGATATTCAAACACTGAGTACTAACAGTAGTATGAGATATTCAAACACTGAGTACTAACAGTAGTATGAGATATTCAAACACTGAGTACTAACAGTAGTATGAGATATTCAAAGATTGCTTTAAAGTGGAACATGGAAGCACCACCGAGGCCAGACATGCTGCCACAAGAGAACAAATAGGTTTGTGCTAAAGGAGGGGGGGGGGGGAGTCAACGTTCCATGGCATATACAAAGATCAAAAGATTTCCTCTGAATAAAATATGTTAATAAGTGACTATCATTTTACTTGATCGAATCAGCGGCGGTGACGAAGGAGGGTTTATACTTTCGAAGCCATAAGGGATAGGGTAAATACTCCCACAGTCACCACCAACTTTTTTCCCCTTTCTTATTTCAAAACGACTTCAAAGGCGAAAGGCACATTTTTTTTTAAAATTGCCCCCCCCCCTTTTTTACATGTCACTTCACAGCAAGTCTAAAACATGTGTGACATTTCACACCCAATCTGAATTATAACCCTCAAGATGTGACAAAAGAGTTACTGAAAATAAAAAAAAAAAAGGGGGGGGGAGAGGGGGGGGGCGACGAGTGAAGTGACTGAACATAGATAGAAAGATAAAAGCGGTGCGTACTTTTTGAAAGCTGTGAAATTGTGCAATAGGGAGAAGGCCTATTAAACATGAAAACTGGGAAGAGGGTGCGTTCAAGAGGAAAGACCTAACAGAAATAGAGTTATCGCCACATCAATTGAATACAGCATTGCATTTGTGGCGTGGTTTGCCCTCGGCAGTGGGTCTCGATACATGTGGAAATGAGCACAAGGAGTCGTCAAGCATGTAAAGGTCATTACATGGAAATGATGGAATAAGCTCGAAAAGACAAGAATGATCGCTTCAATGCCTGGGGTCGATAAGGGCATGGGGAAAGGAGATGTTAAGAAAAAAAAAGGAGGGGGGAGGGGTACATTTTAAAACACTTGAACTGTAAATATGAATATTTCAATATGTCAACGTAATTCACTTAATCGTACAAGTGTGTTCACGTTTAACGCTGCATGTATCGAGACTTAGGGCCGAGGGGAAAAAACACGCCTCAATGAATTTTGTTTCCCTTAAACGAAGCTCGACCCTGGCAGTTCCATAGAATGAAAATTAATTGATATGCTTATTATACTAATTAAAACAAGACAAGGAACCTGTAAAACCATAACAACACAATATGCGTACAATTAACATTGGAGTGCCAAACCCTTTCTACTAGCCCCCCCCCCCCCCCTCAACCTCAAAACACTCATAATTAAACACATATCCCCGGCAACACATTTGAACAGCTTCACTCTGCTGACCACGGGACAATAGGACAAAATATGCACAAATAGTCCAGTGGAATGCCCAGACGTCAGGGAGCCAAAGGTCCCCCACAATGGTCGTCACGTTGTCCCGATCCAGCCATCCCCACACATTTCACACTGACACACACACACACACACGTAGAAATGCCACAGCATTCCAAATCTCTCGACAACAACCCAAATACAATAGCACTACACGCACACACACACGGAAAGATAATAGACCGATAATGACTATAATAAGCACAAATACAATACAGACTTGGGGCTGAAGGTATGCCAATTAACCCTGGCTTACGCCCGCCATGTTTAAATAATTCATTCAGTGAGTTGCTTACTTTTAGCCGTGTTACTGGTTTCTTGTATAAAGAAATGTTTCTTTTATCAAACTTTTGGCGATTAATTCCCCAATTTAATTAGGAAGTTTTTCTTTTTGTTTCGTTGCAATTTTCAAAAACCCTCACCACCTGCTCGGTTAGTACAAATAAGGACGTAACAGAACTGAGTATAAATGTTTGATCCCACCGGTTATAAATCTGAGGTTTTTGATCTCACTGGTTACAAGTTAAAATGTGAGGTGTTTAGCTTCTATGGTTTGAATTTTTATGAAATGTTTGACCCCACTGATTACAAATAAGAGGATTTTTGAACCCCACTGATTATAAATAAGAGGTCTTCAAATCCACTGATTATGAATATGAGGTGTTTGACTCGGTTTAGTATAAAAAGTTGGACCCATTGAGTATAAATCTGGGATGTATGACTCTACTACGTATCAATACTTAGTGAAACATTGTACATATTGCCGATAAGTGACCGGAAATAAAACGGAGCGTAGCCATGGAGATGAATAATTAATGTCTTACTTGAGTCAGAAGAAAAGTCAAAGAGGATGTCTGCTGGGTAATATCGATTATCTAGAGTAAGTCTAATGACGTTGTAATAGCATTACACTGTTGTTATGGTGTGTGTGTGTGTGTTTCCATGGTGACGGTGGGAAGAGGTTAGAGCTTTGGTTGCGGATGATGCAAGATAGGTGACATTGTTGTCAGTGGTCTTAGGACAGGCGACTTCAGAACGTGAGACTGAAAGGTTGTGTGTGCCAGGTTTTTGTTCAAAGAAAATAGTATTACTTAAGTCTAGTACATTTATTTTATCTCATATCAACTTGATTTTGTCTATATTATAATAAAAGTTATATTTGATATTTTTCACGTTTTTTTTTTGTATTAGTTAAGCAATATTACACCTACCGCGATTTAGTTGTCTACCAGCAGTTTGGTGCTACAATGCAACTACTGTCCACAACACCAGTGATTAGAAGAGATTAAAAAAAAGAGGGGTGGGGAGATACAGTGGTCCAAGACCACAAGAAACAAAGCGTGTGCTCACTATTAGGCACGCCTTTGATACCATGAAAAAAAGTTTGAGCATATTTTCAAAAAAATGCATTACCTTCTGCTGAAAATTGTAGTCATTGATATTTGAAAGGCTACACAGTGTTGGCCACCATGCGAGGCAAGACAAACAACCTAAAGATCTGAAGGCCTGTCATTAACGAGAGCGTTGCGAGGGTAGAATAGCTACCAACCTCTTTTATTGTCCACAGCTTTTGTAGAAATAAAAAAAAAAACTAATTTGTACTACTTATTTAAAATTCTAATCCCAGTACCAAAGCTCTGACCACTGGGTCAACCATTCTATTGCAGACATATTTACTGGAACATGTGTAAATGTGATGTACATTGAAAGACCAACTGAAAGGAAGATCGAATAAATAAATAAACAAATCTAGAGAATCGCCTCTGGCTGTAGGTTAGAAAAGATCTGATGGAATGGTAGCATTGGGTAATTGACTTTTTTTTTTTCTTTATAGATAAACATCGGACTGCGGCGTAAACGTGTGAAACTAGTGAGTCTAGCGCCCCGGGGGCAACTTTTTGTCTTTTCTTTACCCCCTTGCTTTTTTTTTTTAATTTTCGAAAAATCAAAATATCAAAAGTGATTTTCTTTTAGCTTAACATTAAATCGGTATGCTTAATTCGGTTCCACGACAATTCGTTCACTGACATATCGCTCACAGACCGTCACTTAACTACAGTTTCATCATGTAGGCCTTCTTTTACTCTTATGTCCATTATGCTGTTATAAAAGCGGTCCAGATGTTTTATAATTGACATACCTGTTCCATCATGCCGTTATGGTCAGCACTGTTTAGGGCCTTCCTCTACCTCTACCTCCCCTCTCCTTTTATATCTACCCATTCAGCTCTAGTTAAAACCTAATTGAGTGGTAGACAGATGGGCGGCTCTAGAAGTAATACAACTTTATCGGACAGGGGAACCATCAGTTATAAAATGAGAAAATGTTCATTGACAAGTTTTTTTTACATTCATCTACGCCTTGCAAAACATTGGTGATAGTTTTTTTTTTGTTTGTTATCTTATTATTTATTTATTTATATTTATGTATTTGTTTACATTTTTTTCACTAAACTTGACATAGGCCTACCTAGTGGACATTTTTACTATATAGTAAACAATGAATATTAAAGAATAAAAAAAAATATCAAGGAAACTGGGATTAAATTATTTTTTTGTGGAAATAATTGCTTTAATCTCGTGGAACCGTATCACATTAAGAAGTGAATCTGATACGAACAGCACAGTACCCCATTATTCGGTACCAAAAGACCTACTATTCCTGATCCTAACATTGGCCTAGGTCTAGTCATTGTACGATTCAACGAGTAAAGTCATAGGAATTCTAGTCTTGATTCTAGATCTAGGCTAGTCTAGTCATTCTAGCTATAGTTCTAGATCTAGGCTAGTCTAGTCATTCTAGCTATAGTTCTAGATCTAGGCTAGTCTAGTCATTCTAGCTATAGTTCTAGATCTAGGCTAGTCTAGTCATTCTAGCTATAGTTCTAGATCTAGGGTAGTCTAGTCATTCTAGCTATAGTTCTAGATCTAGGCTAGTCTAGTCATTCTAGCTATAGTTCTAGATCTAGGCTAGTCTAGTCATTCTAGCTATAGTTCTAGATCTAGGCTAGTCTAGTCATTCTAGCTATAGTTCTAGATCTAGGCTAGTCTAGTCATTCTAGCTATAGTTCTAGATCTAGGCTAGTCTAGTCATTCTAGCTATAGTTCTAGATCTAGGCTAGTCTAGTCATTCTAGCTATAGTTCTAGATCTAGGCTAGTCTAGTCATTCTAGCTATAGTTCTAGATCTAGTTCTAGACTAGAACTATTTGTCGGTGAACGAATTCTCGTGTCCCCGCTGAATTATTATGTGGGCTTCATTCTTATACTATGGGATTCAGTGTTATCCCTGGGATTCAGTGTTATATCCGTGGTATTGAGTATTCTATCTGTGGGTTTGAGCAATTTCTGTGTTTTTGTTCTCCTTGTTATATTTGTGGGAAATGTATTACATAAGATAAGAAGATAAGCGCTTAAGTAAGGAGGATAACAAGGTACCGAGAGGAACGGCACATACAAATAAATTGAAAAAAAAAAAAAGGAAAAAAAGGGGACTTAAAAAAAAAACAACAAAGTTTATCTAAGGGAAAGAACCGCCAATTACTGCGATTTATCTAAAAATGTCACGGTTTAGTTCCATTTCTGTCGTAATTAATTAGTACTTATTGATTGATTAGGTAATTGTTTAATTTTAGGATAGATTGATGGAAGGTTAGGACAACAAATGTAATAAGGGGATTAAATCCATATTTACATCTACATCTCATTAAGTAGCAGTTATTCCCCTTATTTCGATATCAAACAAAATAGTTAATCACCAATAAATAATTAACTAATTAATTGGTTAATATTGTTTTTATTGATTCATGGATTGTCAGGTACAATGAATGATTGTGCAAAGTTTCAACTTGATCCTAGAATGGGAAACGGCAAAAAAATATGTTCAAACTTTTTACCAGACAGACAGACCGACAGAGTTGATATAAGCTTTGTAAAAACAATCAAAAACTCTCTCCTTAGAAAAAAAAGTTGACGAGTTTGACTCATTTAGAATAAGTAGCTGATAGATCATATCACTCCGCTATCGCAAATAAGTAGCTGATAGATCATATCCCTCCGCTATCGCAAAGTTGAATAAAAAACGGACAAATTTAATGACCTGCCTCCCAGGAGGTCACCTTTTCCTCCCCACCTAAAACCGGCCCTGACTGCATGAGCAGCGACCCTAAATCTAACCCCCCAACATGCTCCTTTCATCACCAGACACTAGCTCACAGCCGCTCGCGTGGCATGTGTAGATAACAGGGGTCAGGAAGCTGCTCATCAACTGACCCGCGCGAGCGAAGATATAGTTGGACGAGCGGTCTAACGAGGGAGAGAAATTGGTTTGGATGGAAACTTGCGGCTTCTTCGAGAGTACCGAACTTGACACGACATTATCAGCTCGTTACAACGGAACATCCAAGTTTTAAATCAGTTTCATACAATTTACATACATTTAAAATGTGTTCAATTTAGATTTTGAAGCTGTAGCTTCTGCAAACGAGAAGTTACTTCCCTTTAATTGACATTAATCATAATGCCATATTTCTTTGACTTAGTTGTTGTTTTTTTTTCCTTTTTCCACTTCGAAAGCTTTAAGTTATGACAGACAAAGAAGAATTCGTGTTATTTTGGCAATGGCAAAAGTTTGACCATCAATTTTTAATATCTCCCTGGCAGAGCTTTTCAAGAGTTGATCTAGATGCAAACCTTTCATAGTGCTTTCTTCTATAAATATTTTTACATTTTCATACATTTTCTATAAACATTGTTAAATTTTCATCTAATAGGCGGCACGAATTTCATAGAAGATGAGTAGATTTAGGGAACATGTCAACAATCCTAACAATAAGAAATCGTGTGGAAAGTATTTAGTCAAAAAAATAAAAACAGTTTCTACTATTTAAAAAACTATTAAAAACAAAGCCGGCATTAAGTTCTCTAATAAAAACATAAAGAGTGCTTACGATTTGTATCTGCTGTTGACTGAATGACATTTTGTGCTTTAATGAGGCACAGCTTGCTGGAGGATTAGTTAGTAAAGCAGGTTCTTAAGTGAGCTAAGATATACAAATAGTTTACGGCAGACAGATTATATAGATAGACATAGATAGATAGATAGACAGATAGGCAGACAGACAGACAGACAGACAGACAGACAGACAGACATAGACAGACAGACAGACAGATAGATAGATAGATAGATGGATGGATGGATGGATGGACGGACGGACAGACAGACAGACAGACAGACAGACAGACAGACAGACAGACAGACAGACAGACAGACAGACAGACAGATAGATAGATAGATAGATAGATAGATAGATAGATAGATAGATAGATAGATAGATAGATTGATTGAAAGGCAGCAAAACGACTTCAACTTGAATGAATGAACTAAATATGTCAAGCTAACGACATTCCACGAGTACTTTGCTATGAGCCAAGAGGACGAGACTATATATGTAGAGGGCCTTAATACCAGAGCGGATGGGGTCAAACATCTGCAATATTTGCTATAAGGCAGGGGGAGATAATTGGAAACTAAATGCTAACAAGGCAACTCTATCGTAATGAAGAATTGACCTTTACGGGAAACAGAACGATGCAGCGGTTCCCATCTTTTCGAGGTGATGAGGCAACATTCATAGACTGTGAAAAAAAAAGGATAGGGATGAAATTATTTAATGACATTTTATGCAGATATTTCTTGGCTGAGCGGCAGAAGAGGGAACGGCGTTTGTGGCTCAAGCGCGATCTTATTTCTGAATGAAATGAAATAATGTGAGAGTGACCAGTGAGGGGGGGGGGGAGGATTTAAGAGATGGAGGTAGGGCAAGTAGTCAACAGGAATCTTGAATTGTAAGCCTCAGACATTTCTTCGGAAACGGATACTGTTACCCTTAGTCCCAAAAACCCCCGCAGTACGGCATGAAATGAGCGTTCAAACTCGGGATCGATGTCACGACCTTCACACGACACAGGCCTGACCCCCTAAAAAAAATTATCTAGGCAAGGATTGGGGGGGGGGGGGGTAATTAGCCTTATTTGTTAAACATCAATGGTTTTAATTGAAACTAGTGAAGAAAACCAGTCAGACCGGGGGCGGTGGCGTGAATTCCCTCCCCTTACTTCGCTCTTCTATCTTCCGAGTACACGCCGACACTGAGTCGCGGCACGTGTACATAATGCAACACACATGTCCATCGTGATAATGTTACTAATGATATTATATCATTGATATATGGTGGACAATATATCGATTTGACACTTTATGGTTGCTGACCACAGTGGCGGACGGTGTTATGGAGTGTGTGTGTATGTGTGTGTTTCTATGGCGACGGCGGGAAAAGGTTAGCTTTGCAGTGTGAATGAGGCATTGTCGTCAGCGGTGTTAGACTGTCAGAGTGAAAAGGGGTCTTTTTGTAGTGAGTTAGATTTTGTTCAGAATACCATTTTATATTATTACTAAAGTCTACTACATTGATTTTCCTCTCAAGTTAAATTTGTCTACATTGTAATAAAAGTTCCATTAAGCATAAGTGTTAAGAAAGGAAGTTATTTAAGCTATTTCCAGTTTTTACAAGTCAAAATTTAATGCGCCCACAGCAGTTTAGTTGTCTACCAGCAGTTTGGTGCTACAAGTTAACGACTGGCCACAACGGATGGTCAACAATCAGAGGAAAAAAAGGGACGAAACTACGGAAAAAGGAGGCGATCTGTCAAAAAAAAAAAAAGGGGGGGGGCAATTACATCCCTTGGACACTCGCCATTTTGAAAACGTTTGTAATATAGAGGAGAGAATGAAGCTTTTTCCGACGTCATGCTGGGTCTGGGAGTAGGAGGGATCTTGAGGGGGGGGGTGAGATTAAGTGCGCATGTATAACTACTTAATGAACGTCACATTGGCATGATGACACGTCACGCTTGACTAGATTCACAGCCACCAAGTTATAAGTTAGACGGCGAGAGCATGATAAAACCTTTATCAATAATTGACAAAGCTGAAGAAAACACTGCTCAAAGTTTAGAATTAGAGTGGTAGTGCCCCCCCCCCCCCACCGCTTTCTTTCTCTCTCTCTCTCTCTCCTTCTTTTAAACCTACCGGAAATAAGGAAATAATCTATAACTCTGTGGGCTGGGTGCTATGTGTTCAAGTCTTGGTCTTCGCTATTGTGATTATTGAAAGGATCCCAACTTGTTAACCCAATAATCAGGTTACTTTTTTTTTAACGCTTCAAAGCCTCAAACATGAATTTATACTTACACAGGTGTCTTGATCTATCTATTGACGCTAAGACACGACAGTCTGAGGTTTTGATCCATAATTCCCTGCGAGAAATCGACTTGGACTCGAGCAAAAACATGTTCAAGTGGCCACGTGACATCCCAAAAGATGTAATGTAATGTTTGGCGTCTCAGTGTTTTGTGGTCAACATTTCATAACATTTACTGATAATATAGAATCAAGGATAGTGCCTCAGTGAAAGTGAATAGGCAATAAATTATCATTCAGACGCGTAACTTGTAACCTGTATGCTGGATATCCTTGTTTCTCCCTTTCAGATCTTGATATCTATAGGGCAGATGATGTTTCTTTGGCCAACGGTTAACGAGCAGGGTGTCATGTGGCCAGTACAACGACCAACCGCCTTTACTTTCCCCAACTAGAACCAGGTACCCATTAGAGTTGGGTGGAATCATGAAAATCCTAAAAATTCATAAATTTTAAATCCCAGGATTCACCGAGATTCGAACCGAGGAGCCCAAGTTCGGAAGCCAAACGCTTAACCACCGTGCCCCCTGGATATCTTTGTATAGGTGAAGAGATAACATGAATATTTAATCTTTCAAAAAAAAATTTTTTAAATAATTGAACACACACTGTTAATATACAATAGAGCTTCATTGCAATAATAAAATCACAAAAAATAGACTCAACATGAGGCTTGAAATGTATTGACTGACTTCGTTTATTGACTTTCCTTATTTTTATATCTTCTCTAAAAAATTACCTTCTCCGATAGACAGGAAAGCACCATAATGTTGTGTTGATAAAAAATCGCTGCCTTTTTTTTAACCCCCCTTCCCCTTTGGCTATTTTTACTTGTATTGGAAAATTACTCTTGTTTCTGGTAATGTAAACATGCTGTTAGTTGTTTGTACAATTAAAACAACAAGGGGTCCACGAGACGACCGAACGGGGTCCGCAGAAAGATGAAAACTGTGCACAATTAAAATACGTTCTTCGCTAAAAGCTTTTTCACTCAGGGGTCCGGTATATAAAGGGGTCCCCGGGTAAAAAAAATTGAGAACCTAAGATCTAGTTTGAAGTTCTTATCTACTTCAATCCTGCTTCATCAATGTCAAAAAACACTTTTTGTTGATGAACTTAACGTGACCACAAGTTACAGACCAAGGTTTTAGAAACTTTGGCTCTGCCGTGTTACAGACTGAAGTTAAAGTTACAGACCATGGTTTTAGAAACTTTGGCTCTGCCGTGTTACAGACTGAAGTTTAAGTTACAGACCAAGGTTTTAGAAACTTTGGCCCAGCCATGTTACAGACTGAAGTTAAAGTTACAGACCAAGGTTTTAGAAACTTTGGCTCTGCCGTGTTACAGACTGAAGTTAAAGTTACAGACCAAGGTTTTAGAAACTTTGGCTCTGCCGTGTTACAGACTGAAGTTAAAGTTACAGACCAAGGTTTTAGAAACTTTGGCCCAGCCATGTTCCAGACTGAAGTTAAAGTTACAGACCAAGGTTTTAGAAACTTTGGCTCTGCCGTGTTACAGACTGAAGTTAAAGTTACAGACCAAGGTTTTAGAAACTTTGGCTCTGCCGTGTTACAGACTGAAGTTAAAGTTACAGACCAAGGTTTTAGAAACTTTGGCCCAGCCATGTTCCAGACTGAAGTTAAAGTTACAGACCAAGGTTTTAGAAACTTTGGCCCAGCCATGTTCCAGACTGAAGTTAAAGTTACAGACCAAGGTTTTAGAAACTTTGGCCCAGCCATGTTCCAGACTGAAGTTAAAGTTACAGACCAAGGTTTTAGAAACTTTGGCCCAGCAGTGTTACAGACTGAAGTTAAAGTTACAGACCAAGGTTTTAGAAACTTTGGCCCAGCAGTGTTACAGACTGAAGTTAAAGTTACAGACCAAGGTTTTAGAAACTTTGGCCCAGCAGTGTTACAGACTGAAGTTAAAGTTACAGACCAAGGTTTTAGAAACTTTGGCCCAGCCATGTTACAGACTGAAGTTAAAGTTACAGACCAAGGTTTTAGAAACTTTGGCCCAGCAGTGTTACAGACTGAAGTTAAAGTTACAGACCAAGGTTTTAGAAACTTTGGCCCAGCAGTGTTACAGACTGAAGTTAAAGTTACAAACTCATGAGAAATGTAAACTAGCCCAGAAAATTGCAAACAGCGTGACTGTCTGTATCCGACAATCTGTCGCTGGTCTGAATTGTAACATTTTTAATGAAATTGTCCACTGAATATTCAAATCATCAGTAACGAACGAACAGTAAATATGTTCGGATTTAAAGAATTAGCCAAATAATTCAAGGGCGTAGATTGAATGAACAAATCGACTGAGTGATGTCCAAACGTTTTCGACCTGGTGTCATTACAAAAATTCCCACAAGTCTCACGGGCAGCACCAACAAAATATTTAAAAAAAAAAACGTCGAGTGGCTTCATTATGCAATGTGAGTAGATGTTTTGAGAGTGCGGAGTGGAGCCCCGTCATGGGTAGTAGTTCAGGCACCCCTCCCTTCGATCAATTTCCCCCCAAAATTTTGTTCCAATAAGGACTCTATGGCCACTATATGTATATATATATAGAGTGATCTTAAAACAATAAGCAAACACGGCACGTTCACAATAAATAATAATGAGAAAATAATATTAAAATACACACAATCGTAAACACTGTAATACAGACAGCCGCTAATCTAATTTAAACCCTAATTCTTACCCGAGGAGGGCCAAAGAGGGAGGATCTGACCTACTTAGGTGAAGACTACTAGGTACGAACTGTGTGTGCCCTGAATCCTTATTTCAGCGCGGTAGTTTACACACGTTACACTTACCGTGGTCTTAGACATGGTTTGAGAATGGCTTGTACAGTCTCTGCTAAGGAAAGGTCATTTAGTGCGTGATGATGCAAATGTACATCAGATCCAACGGCGCGTGATTCCTAGAGCCTAGCTGCAGAACTCCTTGGTGAGTTCCCAGTTAGATCTTAAGAACCAGGGTCTATTAATAATGGCAAGAAACTGTAGCAAAAGATGAGCGAAATTATTTTAAAAAACTCACCCTTGCCTCGGGAGAGATGTACTCTCAGTGTGCGAGCCACGTACATATTTTCACCAGGAGATGATTGCTTCATTGCACGTCACCATTTCATCAATTTAAATTTTAAAAAAGTGATCGGGTGCAGTGGTTCTCGGTATTTTAAGACGCAACACTAGTCACAGACCCACAACGAGAATCAATCAAAGCAACATTCTAAAACGTCATTCACGAGTACCTTCAGTGCTTTCCTCACAAACAAAAAGGAACAAAAATGGCAGCGAACGTCGTGTTGTGTGTGTGGTCCACGCGTCACAGGCTGAGATTCGCTGGTTCAGGCCATGTCAAGGTTAACGCATTTCGACTCTTCCCAAGACAATAGCAGCAGAGAAATTCAATTATTAGATAAGCTTATTCCCTCTGGGAGTCAACTGTTGGACTAAGTCAGACTTAGATGGACCAGACAATACACACACACAATCCAAGTCATTATGAGATTGAAGAAAGGGGGGAAAAAAAGACGTCGCTATTAATGAAAATGTCTCATCTGCTGGAAATGGTGAGACACATGGGACAAACCACATTTGCTTCGTATGTTTCAAGCGATAAACATGTAAAGTTTGATTCGTTTCTTGTGTTCAAAAAGGCACATCTACAGTAGAAAGGCAAGGGGCTTGCAAATATTCTCTAGACAAATTTCTAGTTTTAAAAAAATTTGAAGTACAACAAAGTGATTAGTGGTTAAAATTGAATAACACCTACACCCCCTTTAACATTAAATATAAGCACTTTGTATTGACTCTTTTTTTATATGTCATAAGCTCCAAAGAAATTATTTCTTGTGCAGTTTTATTGAAAAATTATGATGATAAATTGGGTAGAGATCATTGTGAATACATTAAGTGCTCTGCTACTTAATACTTGAAATATCGTAATTATAACTTTGCAAATTCCTTTTATCGGACGATCTTGAGGATCAGAGGATCATTAAATAACGACCTGCTTTGAGAAACCAGTGATTTTACAGATGTATTCCTTAAGATTTGCTGCCCATTCACGAGTGAATTACCTGGATCATTTTCCCAATGCTTAACACTTAATGGACATTCAGTAAGTATACTTAGCCCACGGCACCAGCCTAGGAGAATCAATTAGTGATGAATACACACCAAACACGCATGTCATGGAATATATATAGCGAGAGTGTGTCGAGGTTTTTTATTTTAAAAAAAGGGGCAAAAAAATTATCTAGCAGCGTTTTTTTCCCTCCCTTTTTTTTTTCTCTTAAAAAAAAACAACAAAATAGGGGAAGATAAATTAGCAGCATCCCGCTCAGCGTAGTTTAACTATTCATTGCTACGACAAGCGCTGAGTTGGGTCGATTGGATGCCATATTGATTGAATCTGGGGTCGATCTTCAACTTTCATGTAAGCAAGGCTATTTCGCAGGGAATTGAACGCATGAAAAGTTAAATTATTAAACAATTTAGAGGATTTTCAATTGCACTGGGAATCCATTTTTTTGATATCCGGATGCAGTGAATGACAGATTGTGACGGGTTGGGGGAAATATGAAGTCGTATGACTTTCTTTAAAGAATCATTACAGTTTCCATTTTAAAGGAAGTGAAATGAAAACCTATCAGCTTTTAATTTCACATGAAACTTGCAGAATTGGCAATCCGACACATAGCATATGTGGCGAGGAGGGGGGGGGCAGGGCAGGGAGGTGATAGAGAAGGGAAGAAGCAGTCCTAAAGGTCGCAAGGTCAACGCCTTGATACATTTTATTCGTTTCCAACTGCGCAGCGAGTAGGCTTAAATAATATAAAAAAAACATAATGAAAGAAAAGATCTGTTTCATTTAAATATTAATTTGATAACCCACTACATACGTACGTAACAAAAAAGGATAACCCACTACAAACGTACGTAACAAAAAAGGATAACCCACTACATACGTACGTAACAAAAAAGGATAACCCACTACATACGTACGTAACAAAAAAGGATAACCCACTACATACGTACGTAACAAAAAAGGATAACCCACTACATACGTACGTAACAAAAAAGGATAACCCACTACATACGTACGTAACAAAAAAGGATAACCCACTACATACGTACGTAACAAAAAAGGATAACCCACTACATACGTACGTAACAAAAAAGGATAACCCACCCACAGATTGCATTTTTTTGTCGTCATATAGTATGCCCACGCCGATACCCAAAAATGATTACGCGAGCTTAAGATCGAGGGGGGGGGGGACATTTTAATCCAAAGATATTGCATTGCATGCTGCGAAAGGCCTTGAGCTGGGGGGGGGGGTCATTCACAAGTTTAGCCAAAATGCTGTAATTTACAAGAATCAAAAGGCTCCTCCAAATGAATGCACAGTGTCCTATATCATCGCAGAGACTGCATAGATAAACGTAAACATTCAATAATCCACGCGCCATGCTGTGTTATTTTTAAACCAGCTCTAAAGATAAAGAAAGACAAATATTTACTTCAACTGGTGAAAATGGAATCGTGTTATCGGCGGCACTGATAACAACAACAACAAAGTATAAAGTACAGTTCACCTGTTATAAACATGTCATAAAAAAAATTCAAATCGAATTTTTATTGCACACAAGGCCAATCTTTTCATTATACACATTTTTATTCTTACCCAGATAAATATTTAAACATCTAAAGTCAACCATTTGTGTAACGAAATCACTGACTATCAGTATGAGTCTCATCCAAAATAAAAACGAATCCCAATGCACTATATACGTGATTGAAAGCTAGGATGAGGAAATTTCAACCAAGTCGTCGGGGATTAATTTCTAATTCTGACATCAAAGACAATGAAAGAATTATAATAACGGACCCTCCCACGTTTCTTGCAATGCGGCTAGCTTTGAACTAAATATGCCCCCATTATCTGGACTATCAAATCCGCCCTATTTTAAGCAGATGCATGATCGCTGATCTCCGTTTTATGAACTTGAGATTTAATTGATTTATTGAAGCCGTATTATTGTTGACATGCAACTTGTACCTCACCTGTTCACACTTTGTAAAATGTATGCATATAAAGAAACAAGTACAATCACGTAATGACAATCAAATGTGACACTTGTAACAATAAGTCACTTCCGTCATTTCTATAGCCAGTTTCATCATAAGCCTGTTCATTAAACATTTAGGCAAATGGTAAAGTATTAAGTTCTCGTTAATATTCGAGCTGAAAGGTCAAAGGTCATAGGCACAAGTCCTTGAAAAAGAAAAAAGCTTTAAATCGGAATTTAAGGGGCTGCTCGTGGGTGCACTCGAGTATGAGTGGTCTATTTGACTACTGTAGGAAATATTTCAAGGGGTTGGTAGTTGTTCTGCCCACACAACGCCCTTGTAAAACAAAAAAGGTTCTACGTCGCATCCTTAAAGACTTTGCGTGACTTTAAATGTCCATAAACTACTAATATAGTCTACGTCTACGAATGATGACGCCACCAGTTATAACTAACGTATCTAAATCTAAAAATTTTAAAAAGTACGATATTCATGTGACTACTTCAACAAGAAGTCCTCGTTCTGGCCTCATTAATTAATAGTAATACAAATTTGTTTATCTAATCCCAGTGTCATAAACGCAGAATACAAAGCGAGTGAGTCATGAAAATAAGCATTTAAGTTGATATTTTTGTTTTTTTTGGCACATCGGCACTACACCTCAGTCAATGGTGACTGCTAGAGAACGAGGCATTTATTTAGCACTCTTTAAAAAAAAAAGTAATAAAAGGTCTAAAGAAATCAACGCGATTTTTTTTTTTAAAGTTGTTTTTTTCGGGGCTAGATCTAAAAAAAAAAATGTGTAATTTTTATTTGTAACAATAGTGTTGGCATATTCTTTTTACGAGGAAGTGGAGAGGGCATAAAATGTTTTTTCTTCGAACTATATTTACATGTGCTCTAGCTTCAGGGGGTCTGTTGATGCATTTCATTGTCTTTGTGATTTATGTATTATGTGGCCATAGATAGATCTAGATCTCTCTCTTTTTTTTTTTTGAACGATGACAAATAGAGGAAATGGAAACAAAACGTTTTAATCTGCAAGACTATTAATGATGCTTACATTTTAAACTAAGTTCGATATCTAGATTGTATTTCAAATAATATTTTCTTTAAATAGAAATGTCTAGAATTCTAGATCTAGTATTACTAGAAATTATTTATCATCTTTTGACGGTGCTCTAGATTCTAACCACTATTAGCTCTAAGTTAATATGTTTCTTTTATTGTATGATGTTTCAAACGTTCATTTTAATGATGGGAATGGCCTCGACCTCAAATGTCCTTTAGGGTCATTAGGCATATATATATAATATCTTTTTTTATTTACTTTCTTAAAATTAGCACACAAAAAACAAACAAAAACTTAAATCTATTAAATCTTACACTATCCTAGATATAAAATAGATATCTAATACACTATTTGAGACAAGATAGAATTAAAACACATCTAGTCTAGTCATAAACGTCTAGAGTCTAGATATAGAAGACTAGCTTTAAATGCTAAAATTATTAAACTTAACTTTAAGATTAGCTAAGATATAGATCTAAAATAAACTAGAGATTTTTTATTAACCCTTAAAATTTAAATGGTTAATCACAAACTCATACAAAATGAAATTATTATAAAAGTGTAGAACTTTCTAGATTCTAGATTTATATAATATAATAGATCTTTATCTAGATTCAATGCTTACAGATTAGATATATAGAATATTATATAATCTAAAATAAAAAATCGAATGTCAATGAATGTTTACTCTAGAATCTTTGATCAAAGATTTTCTAGCAAGAGATAGATCTACTGTCTACTTATGTCTTCTAGTCTATTCCTAGTAGATCTCTAGATCAAAATATATAGATCTAGATCTCTAGAATCTAATCTTCAGTATTCTTGAGTATACTATCTATTGAGTATTGAATAGCAATCATTACAGTACTAGACACTTTCTAGACAATAGACTTTTCTTACTAAGTGGGATATACTTATTTTATTATATTATACCATAGGCAATACTAATACAACTAATACTATACTATTATTACTATACTTAGATCTATAATCTATATAAATATAACAGTAACTATATTTAGTAGATCTAATCTAGATCTATATACTTTTTTACTAGATCTAGTCTAGACTAGTTACCTGAAACTGCCTTGAGCGGAACCTCATTTTCATCAAATCCTTTGGCTGCATAAGCTTTCTTAACCTCTATGCAGGCCGTGCTAAGAGTTTGACACTGAGAAAGAGATACTACAAGAAATAGGACATACGCTTTGAAGCATTGTGCCACCGAAAACCATCCAGCGTCGGCCATTTTTTTTAGTTTCCTCCTGCTCGTTGCTTATGGAAATAAAACCCCCCTCGCTCTAACTCCTCGGGTAGATTCAGCACACACAAGTCAAGGTAATCCAATGCAGAAACTAATATCACAGAAATTACGAAATAGAACAATTATGGCTCACATATACATCCATAGAACAAACTTAGCCGCCTCATTTAGATCTAGATCTGTGTTATCTATACATTTTTCTTCAATTATTTTCTTTTAAATTTTATTTTATCACGATCACAGAAAGAAACACACTCATCTCTCTCTCTCTCTCTTCTCTCGTCTGCTAGCAGTCGATCCACAATGAAATGACTTCCACACACAAGGCACACAGCCGTGACACCGAAGCCAGCGAAGCTCTTCCTTTCCCCTCCCTTCTCCTCTGCTGTGCCTAGGCTAAAGGGTTTTCCACACACCGCCCTCGTTTTCACGCTCGTTATTTTGTTTGACGCGATTAACAAAACAAAAAAAGTGTACATCTGTGGGATTTATATTATTTCAGTTCATTAAAAAGCATACCAACAAAATGTAATGAAACACGAAAATTGTAAAATATATATTTTAATTTTAAGAAATTGACAAATAATCTACAAAGGGGTTTTGACAAATGGAATTCCAGCCGCTTCAACATTCTTTACAGTGTTTTTTTTTTCCTTCATTGACCTAGGCTTACAGTGCCTCTTCGTGCGCTGATTGGTCGCTTTCTTTTTAGGACGAAATGTTAAAACCATTCATGAGAAGCAAACGATGAACAAGGGAGGCAATCGGGAAAAGAGGGGTGGGGGCGGACTGGAAGGGCAATAAATACTTTTTTTTTTGTTTTAGCGCTCTAAAAAAAAAATTTTATGAAGTTATGGCTGATTAGGGGATTTTTTTATTTAGTGAAATGATATTTTTTAAATTGCATTTAATTAATTTGTAGAAAAAAAAAACAACTAAAACACAGGTTTGTATGGTGGTCACACGCCGGAAATGGTTTTTGAGCTCAAATGTATTTTGTAAACAACTACTACTATACCCCTTTTACAACCCCCCAAAAAACTATTAAATAATAAACGTCGCATATTGAGAATAGCTGGCACGAACACAAACATGCGGTAATTTTGCGTTTGCCCTTTATTCAAGAGGATTGAAAATATCCCTTATACAACAAGCTTTGGGGGGAGCTCCTTTTGTAATGGAGGGATGGACGGATAGACAGATAGATAGGTAGATAGATAGATCTAGAAGGAGAAATGATAGTGGTCCAACCTTTCACCCCTCGTTCTGGAACCATGTACTTCGCTGGACTTGTCAACATTTTCTCTTTGTTCTGAACCAGAGGAAACAAAGAGAAAGAGAGGGAGGGGGTCTACAAGACAGACATTTGCTTTATGATAAGTGGTTCGTGACATCACTACCCCAGTACTTTCCCCTCTGCTTTAAAAACTTACCTAATACAAATGTAATAGAAAAACAATCAAAATACAAATAGCTCCCTAATTTGAACCCAGTAGAGTTACACAGTTGGCAGCAGAAAGTCAATTATAGAGTTAGATTAGAGAATCTCAATATCCTGAGGTACGTCTTTGGATTAGTGTCAACTTTTCAATGGTTCGTCCACGTTTATTTAGATGTACTGTAAGTTATCTATAAGGCTATTGCCCTGCCTGTGTTACTGGGGTGTCGGGACGAGTTAATGACACTAGCACATCGATAAGTGGCGTGGCCGGCCGCCCTGAGGCGACACTTAATGAAGGGTGACATTTCACATACAGGTATTCACTATAAATCTTACGGCTTAGGTGTTTAATAGGTAAGGTGGCGGAGAACATGGAGGCCCCCCCCCACACACACACACTTAACTTGCCCATTCGCCAGGCTAGTTATTGGGTCAGTTAGTGACAACTAATGGGTGGTCAATTGTTAAGTAGTTGTGGTCGGAGAGACGTTTGGAGTGAATTTGAGTGTGTGTGAGAGGCTATGGACAGAGGAGATGAGGGCTCGGGGCGGGAGGGGGCAGACTACAGTTAAGCCCACAGATTGTTTTATTTGATGACCAGGTGTCGTCTCGTCCTTTGGGTGGCAAGTTCAACGTCGACTGTTCACTACGATACACCACGGTGGCAGTTTGGTGTGTCCACTTCAACGTTAGCCTTTGGGGGGGGGGGGGGGGGGGCTGGATTACAGAGAAATATGTCGCGAATAGACGAAATCAATAAAAGTTAGAAAGGAGTAGCAGAGATTGACTGGATATAGAGTAAAGCCTTCCAGTACACACTAGCTTGTGCGTGAGCGAGGGGTTAGGAGGGGAGAAAGTATTGTCATTTAAAATTTTAATTTGAAGAGGGGTGGGGAGCTTAAAATCTGAATAATATGTCACGTGTCACGCATGAATCTCGGATTACGTCACACAATAGATGATTAAGGATGTCATTATCTATCTCGTGCTTGCACTAGCCCGCAGGATGGAAGCACTTTAATTGTCAGTAGGGTTTTGACGAGGGCTTTTAGTTTTTTTTTTGTTTTTTTTTGTTCTTTGCTGTTCATTGCAAATTTTAATATTTTTAGAAACACTCAACTCAGCATCAACAGTAGCGTAAGTGTATCACTCACACGTGGCGGGAAGTCGGCTTTAAAAGTGTCGTCTGATTCTGTAAGTGTTGCAATATTGGCTGGCAGCAGCTCACTAACTACGTCCTCTACTACGTCATCACACAAGGCCACCAACTGCGTCATCTACTACGTCATCACACAAGGCCACCAACTGCGTCATCTACTATTTCATCATACAATGCCAATGAGATTTTGGGTCGAAGTTTAAGGACTTTACGCTAAGGAATGAGTAGAGACCACATGTTCTATGAGGTGACCACGAATACGATGGATGGACGATGCAGAAGCAGAGCTACAACAACTGACCAGTTCGGACATAGAGGCAAAAACGCTCAAGAGAGATCTGAATGGAACCATGGACTGTAACGCTGATGGGGTGGATGAATGGATGGATGGATGTGTGAAGCCTGGGCAGAATTGGGAGCAGGATTAGGATTAGGGTTAGTGTTAGGGTTAGGTTACGCGTACCATGAACGTACTCGCGGGGCCTATGGTGGTGGTCATTGTTCCTTGCTTTCTAGTGCCAGTTGAAAACACACTCCCCCAATCCCAAATTAATACCCAACGCTTACCCTTCAAGACCCAACGATTAAACACCAAGACATATCGCCTACTCTTAAGGACCTAACGCTTACCTATCAAGATATAACGCTTAAACACCAAGACTTACCGTTTAAATACCAGTACCTAACGGCGCCTAACGCCTACTCTTTAAGACATAACACTTACCCATCAAGCCCTAACGCTTAAACATCAAGACCTAACGCCTACCCTTTAAGACCTAACGCTTACCCATCAAAAGTAACGCTAAATCATCAATACTTAATGCTTACCACACAAGACCTAACCTTAATCACTCAATATTTATATATATAAAACAACAACACAGTGCTCGTCTGAAGGAAGCCTACTGGCACCTTAATTTACGACTTATACCACCTTCCTTTCCTACATGTACTTAAGAAGAAGCACAGTTCATATGGATTCGAACTCTGAAACCATTTTGATATTGTACTATCAGTGTATCCTTTGTATCAGTTAGCTACTGAGCTCTTGAGACGTAATAAGTCACTGTAGTGTAGAAGAAGGAATCCTCACATTAAATTTACGAACATGGACAGTAAAAGATGGTTTATGATAAATAATTAAATAATAACTCGTTTAAATCTATTATTGTTGTGATGCCCAGTTCAGGCCAGTGACGTAGTGCTGTCCGTTCCCTCACTGTTTTAAATTTACTTTGGATTTAATCTTCGCTTTGAATCATTTGATCTAATGATAAAACTCGTGTCCGAAATTTATGTCAGCTGTACCGAAAAAAAAAAAATGTTGGACGCAAGGGAGAAAACTAGCTAATAATTAATTCTGACATAAATAGGATGATGCTCTCCCTTTATATATATATATATATATATATATATATATATATATATATATATATATATATATACATATTACATATATATATTTTTTTATTATTTTTTTTATTAACATATCATCTGAGTCTTTAGGAATATTTTTTAATTCTTATTTTAATAGGTTTAGGACGTTCTTTCAGAAAGCAAAATTTATGTTCACTGGTTCGAAACTCCTGCAAGACGGCAGGGGATGGAAGCGGGCAGGGTTTTGAACTCTTGACCTCTTGGTACCTCATAACACACTACCAGGCAGCCATCACAATGACACTTTGGTCCGACTGTCCTAATATGTGCGAGGCTTTGTGCAATATGAGAATAGGGAATACGATGGGGTACCAAGTGGAGTATTCCTATTGCTCTATTTCTCACCAGAAAATTTATTTTTAATTTTTTTGTTTACAAATCTTATATCAACTCACTCTGTCTGTCTGTCTGGTCCAAATTTGTACACGTTATTTCTACCACAACAAATCTCGGATCAAGTTGAAACTTTGCACAATTATTTCTTGTATACGACAAAACAAGAATGAATTAAAAAAACAATTAGTTAATTAAGTATTGGTAATTAATTATTTTGTTTGGTATATAACAATTGAAAGAAATCGTACTTGACAGATGTTGTGGCATAAGTTGAACGAGTGAGTTTCCTTGAGGAGGCTTGAGCCCTGAGTGAACAATTTTTTTTTTAATGCATTTAAAAAGCGATTATGGTAACATTCACAAAGATACCCCCTTCTTGACCCCCCCCCCCCATACCTTTTAACAACTGGTCCAGACAAATGACAGGATCATAGCGCACTGAGAAAGCTAAAAATAAGAAATTTCGCTGAACAAAAACAATTGGTAAAAATATTTCTAATTGCACAGATTTATTATTGTCGGTCTAGATCTAATAATAATAATAATATTAATATAATATTAATAATAAGGCTTGCCTTCGAGTCCGAAGATAAATGATGAATGCAGTATTTCCCGTAGCTACGCAGCCCTAGTTGTGACCTAGGCCCTACATATTTTGTCTAGATCTATTACAAATTTATTTACATGACTGATCCAAACTAATTGATACAATTACAATTTATACACGCTGTGTTTTTTTTTTAATTATTTGTTATGTTATTCTAGTTTTTTTTTAAAGTATAAATGCATGCTTTCAAACAAGACATTTTACGTCCTACCAACCACAACCACAAATTAGTAACATGAAATGAAATATGAAATCTTGAAGGCATGTTAATGTCATGTAGTTAGACACGCACACAATAAAGAATACTTCTGTTTTGTTTTGTTTTTTTTAGCATTTTAGCTCGATGTCCCACCCGTGTGATAGCGGCTTTAGGAACGCTCCGCTACAGGCAGTGCAGGTCTGTGTTTCAAGGACCGATTCCCAGAAAATTTGGGTGTCAAACTGGTGTCGATTGTTGTGTAATGTTATGGAGTTGGACGGTTGTCAGTTGGACTGTTAATAATTATATCTAAATTCAAAGTGAGATTCTGGGATTTCTTGAGCGCAAGTCCAGGTTATAACACTGAACAATGCAAGAAGTAGCGGCTCTTCTTTTCTGTATCAGGAGGCAGACTTTTGTTTACTTTTGATCAGAATCTTATCGTACCAAACCCAGTAGAAGATTATAATTATGTTCAACGCGTAAACTTTTGTTAGTCAAATCGTACATAGTAATTTTAGAAACTCTGCCAAGTCATTGATAGAGTTCAGGCATTCTGTTAATACTTCTAGGGAAGAAGTAGCACGTGTACAAATTAGTCCTAGCATATGGAATAAGAGATATGCATTTACCTTTGTGTCTTTCTGAATATTTTATTAGGATGTGTCTTTGTAAATTATGGTTCAATGTTTCATGTATTATTGCTTCTTGCCTTTCCGTCTTTCCGTGTTATGGTCGTTAGTCCTTCGGTGCTTCTAAATTTATTGTTACTCTAGTGTGGTCAAATGTAAATATTCATTTGCTCATTACAATCTTATAATCTTGTCAGCATTTGTTTACGTTGAGTTATATTCAGTTCGGATACTAGTAATCATGTGAATTTTCTTTTTCGTTTCATCAGATTAGGTTGTGAATGTTCTTCAGTAATACAGAAACTCTTTAACCTTCCTTCATCTTCATCTACCCCTTAGTCTTTTGAACCGTTGGGGCACCACGCAGGATCTGTCGACCGTCTTTCTCCATTCCTCTGTCTTTTGCCATGGATGGAACCTCTTTCAAAGGCAGGCCCGTCCATTCTTTTATGTTATGTTATCGCTTTCTCTGTCGGCCTCTTATTCTTTTTCCTGGTAGTTCCCTGAAGGAAGGTCTTTTCAAGCCCGAAGATCTTGTAATATGGCCATAGAGTTTTAGTTTGCGTTTTTTACAAACATGCAATCACCTTCCCCCCATCGGACAAACCCATACTTTTTATTTTTGTATTATAGTAAGAAATTACAAAATTTAAAAAATCTGTCACTAATATAATTTATATATGCTATAAAGTAAATTCTTATATCGAGTCGCCCAACCCCTATTCTTTAATGCAAAATGCAATCATTAGCAGAAATTATAAATAGGAGCGAGGATTAATCGTTTTCATTTTACCGCCCTTCCCCTTTCCAGACAGAGTTTGTGTAATTTCACATGAATTTATCATAACTATTTTAAGAAAGACTTTGCTTTGGAAAAGTTATAATTCAAACGAAATTTTTCAATATAACAGTCACGGTTGAGATGAGTTCAAAAGCCAGATAATCTTTTCCTAGTCGACTTTTTCCAACTCTATATCATATTTTTCTAGTTAAATAAATTTAGGACTATAACTCACAATTTATGCTTAAATTTTATTGAATATTATTTATCAAATATTTTTTTTTCGGCGGCGATCCTCAAAGCCTTAATCTAAATATGGGGGGTATCTTATCTTTTCAAAGAACAAATCGCTTGTATTTGCAATGTATTAAGGGACTATAAATTCATATTAGCATATATTTCCACATTTTTCAAAAGGTCCTTTATAATAGAATGAATAATGAGCTGTAGGTCAGGAGAATGCGTTAAGCAGTGAAGAATGCCAGAAAACGCTTTTAGCGTCGAGGCTTCGCTCCGAACCCCACTGATAAAAAATGAGCTGTAGATGTCAGGAGAATGCGTTTCAGCCGTGAAAAATGCAAGAAAACGCTTTTGGCGTCGGGGCTTCGCCCCGAACCCCACTGATAGATAATGAGCTGTAGATGTCAGGAGAATGCGTTTCTGCAGTGAAAAATGCAAGAAAACGCTTATGGCGAACTCCACTAATAAGTAATGAGCTGTAGATGTCAGGAGAATGCGTTTCAGCCGTGAAAAATGCAAGAAAACGCTTTTGGATGTTGGGGCTCCGCCCCGAACCCTACCGAGGAAGCTTACAGCGCTCGCGCAGACCCCCAAGCTTGCAAGAGAAAGGCCTCAACATGACTGTTTTTTTTTTCTGTTTCTTTTCGCCGAAGATTGAGAAACAGTCTTATTTTATTCTCATATATCGAATATATATATATATATATATATATATATATATATATATATATATATATATATATATATATATATATATATATATATATATATATATATATATATATATATGCTGCATGGGCTTAGCCAGGGGGGGGGGTCTTGGGGTTCAACCCCTCCTGAAATGAAATCGAAAGGGGGGGGGGGATCGGAATTCAGTAATTGATTTTTTTGCTTTGATTTTGTTTATTTTGGGTGACATTTTAATACTATACCATCACTTGCCCCAGCGCAGCCAAGGGGTTTTGAGTTTAAAACCCCCTACTTGGAGGTTTTGAGTTTAAACCCCCTACTAGGGGGTTTTGAGCTTAAAATCCCTACCTGGGGTTTTTTAGTTTAAAACCCCCTACAAGGGGGGTTTGAGTTCAAAACCCCTATCAGGGGGTTTTTAGTTTAAAACTCCCTACCAGCGGGTTTTGAGTTTAAAACTCCTTACCAAGGTTTTTTTTGCAGTTAAATCCCTCTCTTCTAATAACAAAAAAAAAAAAAAGGAAACGACTATCCCCAAAGTCCAAGAGCACATTTAAGGAAGATTTTGATTTTATAACCCCCTATTCAATGTAAAAAAAAAAAGCAAACTACACACTAAAAATTCTTTGAGCGTAGTCTAAGGGTTTTGAGTTGAACCCCCCCCCCTTCCTCTTCAGTAGGGTTTGAAGCTAAAAAATACCTCTTCAATATATAAAAAAAAGCAAATTACGCTCTCAAAATGTTATGAGCGTAGGTAAATCGGTTTTGACTCAGTTTTGAGTTTAAACCACTTTTAGCGGGGTTTGAAGGTAAAAAAATACTTCTTTAATATTAAAAACAAAGCAAATTATACACTCAAAATTCTATGAGTGTAGTCAAAGGGGTTTTGAGTTTAAACTCCCCACCAGTGGAGTTTGAAGCTAAAAAAATAACTCTTCAATATAAAAAACGCACTCAAAATGCTATGAGAGTTGCCAAAAGGGGTTTTGAGTTTAAACCCCCTTTCAGCGGGGTTTGATGCTAAAAAAAATATATCTTTAATATAAAAAAAGCAAATTACACACAAAAATTATTTGAGCGTAGCCAATCCAAGCCAATTGGGGGTTTTGAGTTTAAACCCCTCTCCTACAGTTTGCTTTTCTTAAAATTTTAAAACCCCTCCAGATGGTTTTGAGTTACAAAAAATTCTAAAGCAAACTACTATGACCGTATTTGAATTTAAAAAAAAAAAAACAACTCCAGAGATGTTTTAGTTTAAAATCCACAAAAGATGATTTTGACGATAAAACTTCCATTTTCGATATAAAATCTAAAGCAAACTACAGTCACCTAATTCCAAGAGCGTATTCAAGAGAGGTTACATATTTCTACCAGTGGCGGGGCTCCATTAATAAAGTGCTTTGAAAAGTCATCTGTCGAAATTGAAAAACACTTAATGTGGCTCAACAAAGATGGCTAAGACAGATTTTAGGAGTCAGTTATAGAGATCGCGTCTAAATGAAGGAAATCCTATGCCGAATTGGGAGTCGACCCCTTAGTAAGGTTGTGACAGAGCGTCGCATGAGGTTTGCGGGACATGTTCTCCGACAAAATGAATTACGCATACTTAAGGGTTGCGATGACATCCTAGTACAACTTAGCGCCAGTAAGGCAGTGAGAATAGCATTTGAGGTTTTTGAAATAAAACTTTTTAATAGCAGGAAAATTTACTGTAGATAACTCAGAACATTTATTTTGTTGGCTTTCAATACCAGAAATAGTGCTTGGCGGCGGGGCTTCGCTGCGCGCTGGGGGAGCTCCAAGCGCTGCCCCAGATCCCATTAGGCCTACTGTCAATGGCGGGGAGTCTACAATTTTTCCACTAACTCCAGGAAGAAACATTGTAGGGCATAATAAACATCTTTCGAAAGAATGAAGGGTCAGAATGTAATAAAGATCATGTACACACAAACATACATGCTATTAATTTTTTTCTTCCCCCCCCCCCCCCCCGAAAAAAAATCCTGGCTACGCCCATGATATGCTGTACGCACGTTTATGCATAGGGTTAGGGTTTTCTGGGCGTTAGGGTTAGGGTTTTAAAAAAAAATCGCCCCCCCCCACTCCAAAGTTCTGGATCCGCCAGTGGGATGGGGATAGTTTGGTTAAGAAACAGGGATAGTCCTGATTGTCACTAATTAAAATTTCGATACAGCTGCAAATTATTCAATTTTCTCAAAGCTCAAAATGTTTTTATTTTGTTTTGTATTTAAAATATGTAATATCAGCTTTTCTAATTCATCGGTCTTGTTTATTTTCCTAACTTACCGTTCAGGCTAATCCGTCAGCTGGTAAACGTACTAACAATATCATTAACTATGAACAACTTTGCCAAACACTATTTTTTGGTATTGAATGCCAACAAAATGCATTTTCTGAAGTATCTATAGTGCATTTTCCTGCTATTAAAAAGTTTTATTTCAAAAACCTAATGTGCTATTCTTACTAGCTTAGACCCTCCCGCGCCGTTCGGCGCATTTGCCGTCAAGCTGTTTCCACAAAAATTTGTCACTGGTAATGTCTGAAGCCTCTTCCCACCTGCTCTAAGGACCTCCATGAATGAGTGGCGCCAAGTTGTACTAAGATGTCATCCCAACTCTTATTATGCGTAATTCATTTTGTCGAAGAACATGTCCCGCAAACCTCTTGCGACGCTTTGTCACAATCTTACTAAGGGGTCGACTCCCAGTTCGGCATAGGATTTCCTTGATTTAGACCCGATCTCTATAACTGACTCCTAAAATCTGTCTTAACCATCTTTGTTGAGCCACATTTAGTGTTTTTCAATTTCGGCAGATGACTATTCACTACACTTTATTAATGGAGCCCCGCCACTGGTAGAAATATGTAACCTCTCTTGAATACGATCTTGGAATTAGGTGATTGTAGTTTGCTTTAGATTTTATATCGAAAAGGGAAGTTTTATCGTCAAAATCATCTGTTGGGGGGTTTAAACTAAAAAATCTCAGGACTTTGTTGTTGTTTTTTAAATTCATTTTTATTTTGAAGAGATATTTTTTAGCATCAAACCCTTCTGAAAGGGGATTTAAACTCAAAACCCCTTTTGGCAACGCTCATAGCATTTTGACTGCTTAATTTGCTTTTTTTTTTTAATTGTATTTTTTAACTTCAAATCCCGCTGGCGGGGGGAGGGGGGGGGGGTTAAACTCAAAACCCCTTTGGCTACGCTCATAGATTTTAGAGTAATTTGCTTTTTTTTTAAATTGAAGAATGTATTTTTTAGCTTCAAACTCCACTGGAGGGGAGTTTAAACTTAAAACTGAGTCAAAACCCATTTAGCTACGCTCAAAACATTTTGAGTGCAAAATTTGCTTTTTTTTTTCATATTTAGAGGGGGTTTATCGTAAATTTTGGAGGGGTTTTAAAATCAAAATCTTCCTTAACTGTGCTCTTGGAATTTGGGTATTGTCGTTTGCATTTTTTTTGTTTTGTTTTATAGAAGAGGGGGATTTGACTCAAAAACACCTGGTAATGGGTTTTAAACTCAAAACCCCCTGGTAGGGGTTTTAAACTCGAAACCCCCTTGGCTGCGCTGGGGCAAGTGATGGTTTAGTATTAAAATCTCACCTAAAATAAACAAAATCAAAGCAAAAAATCAATCACTAAAGTGCGTCCCCCCCCCCGTGGGGGAGGGATTTCATTTCGGGGGGGGGGGTGCCCCCCCCCCCCGGCTACGCCCATGTACTCGTATATCTGTGACTATGAATTTATAATTGATGAACTGCAGCTGGTATATTACATTGAACAGTGTAAATTATCAGGAACTAAATACAAATATACACAACTTCTCAATAACCTTGACTGCTCAACGTGGATGCGTTAACTGTTTGTCGTGTGTGTTATTGTAAGTGAAAGTATAATCTGGTAGTATGACCCCGGAGGAATGCTCCGTCGCCTCAGCGTTGGCCCTCCGGTGGAAACGTCCGCCCTAGAAAGTGGATAGCAAAGTATGGTAGCTAACATAGCTCTAGGTGGGCTACCACACGTATCCTCTAGCGAGGGTACATTACACGGGGTAGGGATGGAAAAAAGGCTCGCTAAACCAGTCCGAAACCCCCATCAGCCCGTTTCCCAAAGGGGCCCATGCGTGTGGTGATGGTCACCTCAAGGGTACGATGGGACAGCATAGGCATAAGGATGGCCCCCACGTGGGGCTTGAGCTTCCGGCCACACATGAAAGGAGGAATTCATGCAGGGGTTCGGAAGAACGTGCAACACGCCAAGACGTATGTGAATAAATGATCACTTAATCGACGGGTCCTCCTGACAGATCGGTGAAGAGCCAATTTCTCATCCTGGTCACGAGATAAAAGCCTTTCTCGGGTCACATGGTTTGGGTTAGGGTTAGGGTTAGGGTTAGGCTTGCCTCGAACCATTTGGACACCTGAACCAGGTAGTATGACCAAAAAAAGTAGTCTGACATAAAAGAATTAGTCTGATATAAAGAAAATTAGTCTGACATAAAGAAAAATTAGTCTGACCTAAAAAAAACAACTGTTGAATCCGAAGAAGTTTACATTGTGAAATAGTGTAAGACATTCAATCAAGATGGATGCGTCCTCAAAAGTCTTCATCGCATTGTTTTGTTGTCTTCTGTAGTGTATACAAAATGTTAATGTAATCATTGTATCATAATAAAAAGGAGATGAAATCTAAACAAAATAAAAATAACATTTAATAGTTAGCAAGCCAAAGAAACATCAGAGTGTTAACATAGGAATCATTAAATTTGAATAGGTTCGTGCTATTGCAATGAATGAGGAAACTTGAGGAGCAGGTTTATAACAAGATCTAGAAGATAGACAGGTAACTAAATGTATTATGGAATAGTGCCAATGCTTAGTATTTGGTTGAAACTTGGTTCATAGCTCTTAAAGAAGTTTTACGCCATATAATTATACGAAAACATCAGAAAATTGCTATGAATATTCAAATTTAACAGGAAATCAAAGCCCAACAGATTCAAAACGAGATAATAGATCTGTTGGACAATGCAGTTCTGGAAAAAAATACCGGTACTATAGGATATCAATTCTGTACCATTTGTCTCTATCATTTGTGGCAGCGCTCAAGACAAATAAAAAGTTGATATCAAACTCGTATTATTGTTTTGTTACTGTTTAGTGATCTCCGTTGACGGAACATCCAAAAGAAATAGAAATTAGATAGTCATTTCTAGGTTTTCCTATATGTGAGTATCAAACGTCAGCAGACTTTGTTGAACCAATGCTCCAAGTAATTAAAAAAACAACATTTATCCTTAAATAAGCTCCTAGGCTAAAGCTACAGATTTAAAACTCCGTTAACTCGTTTCATTCTGTTCAAAAATTGTACAAACATTGACTTTAAATTGGTGTTGGAGTTCTAACAGAGTCAATCGTAATAAGATTATTAAAAAGCGACTCTACTTGCATTTATAATGTCTTTTGGTCAATGTACCGATACATTCAGTTTACTCAATTGTTTTGTCATACATTATATTCTTGGGGGATGGGGCCCACCAATATATTCTTGAACCCGAGCCCACGGGTATCATGCTACGCCACTGATGAGAACGTAAAATGTATTTACAAAGTGTTAAAATCGGTCGTTGACTTAAAGCACCAGATTGCTAGTACAACTAAACCGATGTAGGCGTATTTTTAATTGTAGGACTTATAATAACAAACTTCTCTTTTAAACAAAACTAAATATATATTGTATTAAAATATAGACGAATTCAACTTAAGATGAAATGAAATAAAGTGATATTTACATAAATCTAACTCACTATAAATATACGTCTTTACACTCTAGTATCCTGGAGTCGTCTTTCGTTCGTATGACAGAGACGCTTATCTTGCATTCTACAAGACTAACAATTAATGCTCCCTCTCTTTATCATCACTATGGAAACACACACACACACACATACTCCACATAGTACAATTCATGGGTATGTCTTCCCAGCAATCCACAATCCCAGCAATCCACACAGTTTGGATGTCCCGTTGATTATTAGATATCAGATGTGGAGGCGACCAGTTTTTCTTGGGCCAGTCGCTAGTTGCCCGTACAGGATGACTGAGGATTCATTCGTCCTCTATACGTTGCCTGAGCGTGGCGAAAATAGTGCCTACTGGAGTGCCTGCTGGTGAGATCCAAGCAACCAAATATCTCAGTATTGCTAAATCTGGCAAGTATCTCAGTATTGCTAAGTAATATGGGAAGTATCTTAGTATTGCTAAGTATGGCAAGTATCTCAGTATTGCTAAATCTGGCAAGGTAACTAGATCAAATATAAGACATTAGTTAGGCCAGGGGAGGCGCGGTGTCTGAGCGGTAAAGCGATTGGCTTCCAAACCGGGGGTTCCGGGTTCGAATCTTGTTGAAGACTAGGATTTTCAACTTCGGAATCTTTGGGGCCCTCTGAGTCCACCCAGCTCTAATGGGTACCTGACATTAGTTGGGGAAAAGTAAAGGCGGTTAGTCGTTGTGTTGGCTACATGACACCCTCGTTAACCGTAGGCCACAAAAAACAGATGAACTTTACATCATCTGCCCTATAGACCACAAGGTCTGAAAGGGGAACTAGTAAGGCCAGGTTCACATCTAACTTTACATTCACTTTCACCTATCCTTTGATCTGCTGGACAGTTGGGGCACTACAAAAGATATGTCAACCTTCTTTCTCCATTCTTATCTGTCATTTGTCTTTGATATAATTTCATTCGGATGTTCTTTCTGAAAATATTCAAGCCTGCCTGGGTGGACCACTTCGAGGGCCGATTTTGAGTTTTTGTTTCCACACAAACCTTGTTTTAAAAGAATTGCTCATGTCCTAGATCTAGGTCTTTGGCCTGCTTCGAAGTTTTAACTTTTCTGTTGCAGCCAATAATGAACCCCTCTAAACATACACACAAAAATATTCGTTTTATTCAATATTTTTGAAGTACATCTTGCCATGTATTCCGCATTCATGCGTTACCTTTTGTTTGGGTCCCAGGGAAACGAGTAAAGGCTTTAAAACAACTCTCAAAGGAGGGCCCGGGGGGGGGGTGAGAAAGTCAAGGAATTGTCTATAATAAAAAATGGTTTTTGGACAAGAAACAAAAATTCTGTTTGGTGAAAGCCAACACCCATGACCTGTTCAGAACTTTATTTTGAAAGATAAAACACGCCGCTGTTCTAACAGCGCATGCAGGCAATCAACCGTGAAGTGAGAAGTCTTTTAATCAACAACCCCCCCGCTTCCACTGAACATTGTCATTGTGTGGTAGCACTAACGAATGGTCACTTAGCGCGTCGGTGGGCCACAATACAGGCGGCTGTTACTTAAAACTGATTTATACGTGGATGGTCATTTGTTAGTAGTGGTCAATATTGACACTATCCAGTCACCAGCCCCGTTTCGTGTCTAAATCTCCAGCAATGTCCGAGGTGTCCGACACTAACAAACATTGTTTCCAGTCCTTTCTTGAGCACCCTTGTGCTGCCCGTGGGTCATCTAGATCTGGGTGAAAGCGTGTGCTATTGAAGCTCTCTTTTCTTTGCTGAACACTGTAATGGGGCTAGTGAAGAAGGTGTCTGGGGTGTCAAGTCATGTAGCTGACTGAAGTCACACAGTGACCCCTCTCAATGAATGTCTCAAGCATCAACAAAACTATATAGGTGTAGCTGGTTAGTTAGTGGTCACCCATTTTCCCCTGCCACTGGCTAACATAAGCTTGTTTCACATATATAGGGCCTATATATGAAATATCACCAGATAATTATATTAATTACACTTAATGCGAGGAAATAAATAAATGTTTAAAAAGTAACTGAGTTTTCCCCTGTTGAGTAGAGCAGTGATGCCCACCCTAATTGACCTGCGGGCCATTTTAATTTCCTACACTCGTGTCGGGGGCCACATGACCGAAAAAATACAAATATGTAATGAAACGGAACTAAACCTATTGGATTAGAAACCCGTGGATCTAGCACGGACATTAATTAGTCAGATGTTTGAAGTTTATCTTATTTTCTACCCTTGTGAGCAACATTATATCCAGCTTAACCACCAACTTATTTTATCTCCTTTTGGCAACTATTCAATCCTTCAATCTCTAGGTGTAGTTTAACAATATTTTATTCGCGGCTCCAATCAATAATGCTGCCATATTTTTTTTTTAAATAGCCACACTTTCTTTATAAATCAAATACATTGGCTTATTATCATATTACTCAAAAAAGTAAAGATCTATTCACTTTTCCTGTTCGATTATACATCTACTCTGAACATTTCATAAACACAGTGTTAAAGGTCAAGGTACCAATCCATCAGAGAAAAAGTTAGGGCCCTTACGTAGGTAAAAATAGCTTTATCAACCTTTTTTGGAGAGGGGATTTTCTACACTTTGTGCAGTCGTTTCGGCGGGCCGGATGGAACCACTTCGCGGGCCGGTTCTGGCCCGCGGACCGTATTTTGGGCATAACATTGGCATGAAAAAAATATATCAAAATTAACTGAGAATTGGGATGGGGGTGGATGTCGTTCATTGTTTATAAAAGAGGAATGGAGAACATTTTTGGAAAAAGTAAAGGCACAGTTAAGGGAGATTTTGATTTTAAACCCCCCTCCAAAATTTACGATAAACCCCCTCTTCAATATAAAAAAAAAAGCTAATTACTCACTCAAAATGTTATGAGCGTAGCTAAATGGGTTTTGACTTAGTTTTGAGTTTAAACCTCACTTCAGCGGGGTTTGAAGGTACAAAATACCTCTTTAATAATAAAATAAAAACAAAGCAAATTATACACTCAAAATGTTATGAGTGTAGTCAAAGGGGTTTGGAGTTTGAAGCTAAAAAGTACCTCTTCAATATAAATAAAAGCAAATTACTCACTCTAAAATCTATGAGCGTAGCCAATGGGGTTTTGAGTTTAAACCCCCCACCAGGGGGTTTGAGGCTAAAAAATACATCTTCAGTGTAAGAAAAAAAGCAAATTAAGCACTCAAAATGCTATGAGCGTTGCCAAAAGGGGTTTTGAGTTTAAACCCCCATTCAGAGGAGTTTGATGCTAAAAAATACCTCTTCAATATAAAAAAAAGCTAAAATTATTTGAGCGTAGCCAATCCAATCGGGGATTTTGAGTTTAAACCCCTCTTCTACAGATGGCGTTTTTTTTAAGTTTAAAACTCCTCCAGATGGTTTTGTGTTTAAGATCCCCCTACAGAGCATTTTGAGGTGGAAAACCCCCAACAGATGATTTCGACGATAAAACTTCTCTTTTCGATATAAAATCTGAAGCAAACTTCAGTCACTTAATTCCAAGAGAGTATTCAAGAGAGGTTACACATTTTTACCAGTGGCAGGGCTCCCTTAATAAACTGCAGTGAATAGTCGTCATATGTCGAAATTGAAAAACACTAAATGTGGCTCAACAAAGATGGCTAAGAGATTTTAGGAGTCAGTTATAGAGATCGGGTCTAAATCAAGGAAATCCTATGCCGAACTGGGAGTCGACCCTTTAGTAAGATTGTGAGAGAGCGACGCATGACATTTGCGGGACATGTTCTCCGACAAAATGAATTACGCATAATAAGAGTTGCAATAATATTGTTATAAACCTGGTGGTGGCACAAATGGGGGTAGTGGTGTGTGTGTAGTCATCCGACTCAAATCGCCCAGGCCAGCGCTAGACAAGCGGTCAACCGTGACGAGTTACGACTGTCAGCCGAGACGAGTGTCAACACGGCGGTTCGGGAAGGATCGACGGCGGTCCGGGAAGGATCGACGTCGTGAACAGAGCTCAGGAGCGTCACGAGAGTTGTAGTCATCTGACCACCTAGAAACGTCGAGCGGCGTTCTGTCCGGTTCGAGAAGGCCAGTAGGGACCCTATATAAGAGCGGAGGTGTCGCAGTCAAGACGGTTCACGAGAGAAGGTCCACGACAGAAGGTTCACGGCAGGGGTTCAGAGCCCGGTTCACTACAGTCCGGTCGACTACAGCACAGTTCAGCGGTGTGGTTCTGTACGGAGCACTACGACGGTTCAGTGCGGAGTACTATCAAGTACAGTTGAGACGAACGGCGTCTTGATCTTGGTCTGTGATCGAGTCCGACACAACGAGCCTAGTGTGTGAAGTTAGTCCTGAACTGTTGAACCCAGTGAAAGCCCGGAACGAGACGGAGAGGCCAGTGCAAGAGTTGATACGGCGGAACGGTGTTATCGAAAAGATATTTGTACGGTCTTGTGTTACGTGCTGCCAATTGTACAGTATTGGCTGTTATTTATTCAACCATTAAAGGTTACGTTATTTTGGAGCCCTGAGTTGTCAAGTTCTTAAAGTTGGTGGTGTATGGTGCTGTTTGCAGAGAGCCTGGATAGGGAGATTCGTAACAATATCCTAGTACAACTTGACGCCACTCATTCATTGAGGTCCTCATGGCAGGTGGGAAGAGGCTTCAGACATTACCAGTGACATGGATTTTTATGGAAACAGCTTGACGTCAATGCGCCAAACGGCGCGGGAGGGTCTAAGTCAGTAAGAATAGCACATTAGGGTTTTGAAATAAAACTTTTTAATAGCAGGAAAATGCACTGTAGATACCTCAGAATATGCATTTTGTTGGCTTTCAATATCAGAAATAGCGCTTGGCGGCGGGGCTTCGCCCCGCGCTGGGGGAGCTCCTAGCGCTCCCCCAGACCCCCTTGCTAGTATTGGCGGGGAATCTACAATTTTTCCACTAACTCATGGAAGAACTTATTCTAGGGCACAATATACGTCTTCCGAAAGAATGAAGGGTCAGAATGCAATAAAGATTATGTACACACATAAATACATATAAAAAAAAATTCGCGGGGGGGAGGGGGCGGGGGGGGGGAGAAAAAAATCCCCCCCCCCCAGAAAAAAAAATCGTTATTTCACGTTATTTCTCCCACATCAAATGTCGAACCTCTCGAAATTTCGCACAATTTTTTCTCTTACCTGACAAAACAAGAATGAATTTTTAAAAAATCCAGTTAGTTAATTAACTATTGGTAATTAATTATTTTGTTTGGTATCGAACAACGGAAAGAAATTGTACTTTACCATTCAGCCACTGCATCTCCAAATATTCATTTAGCGTTCACTTATATTTTTTAAAATAATAATTATTAACCTTAGTTAGTATTTAAAAACATGAGCCCTGAAAAAGAGACTAATTTGTCTTACTTCCAGATGCTAACTCATCCTTTTCCGTATGTTACAAGGGGGGTTTGAGTTTAAAAACCCCTACCAGGGGTTTTGAGTTTATACCACCTACCAGGGGATTGTTAGTTTAAAACCCCTATCAGGGGGTTTTGAGTTTAAAACCCCTTACCAGGGTTTGTTTTTTTTTTTGCTCTAATAGCGCTAGGGAAGAAAAAGCTTTTGTGCAAATCTGTCCTAGCATATGGAACGAGGAATGTGCCTTTATCTAGATGTAAGTCTAAGAGCTAGATATAGAATCTACTATATATAAACTAGAACTCGTATGAATTTACACGTTTAATCTTTAAATTACTAGACCTAGGCCAATGTTATTGTCAGGGGGAGGTATGGCGAGAATGAATGTTACTTTGATATGTTAGTTATATCCCTTTTTATGTGAATAGTCTTGCGCGTGTTATGAACTGAACGGTTAAGGCTTCTTTGAATGTACGAGAGAGTGTGTTAGTTAGTGAGGTCTTGTTCCCGGCCCAGGAAGGTTGGACGTTTACTTCCTGGATTGGGGTTTGTATTATTTCTTGAGAGTGATATAATTGTGTGCTTTATTTGATATTAAAGAGTTTTTGGTATTCATTGAGAGCTGGAGTTTGAGTTGAAGTATATTAAGTATTGATTGTTCTTATTTGTGTTACAAGTATTGGTGTAGCAAGTATTAATTAATTGGAATTGAGTAATTGTATAAACCCCTAACTAGCCTAAGGAGCCAAGTCGAGCCAAGCTAAGAAATGAACCCTGACATAATTGGGGGCTCGTCCGAGTTATGAATAGTAGGCCTTTTGTTACCGGGTAATATGCCATTACTAATGGTGTAGGCTACTATGCTGTTCATTTCTTAATGTGATACTATTGTTTACATAATAAATAAATCTGTACCCCTAAGCTGTCAGAAGATAAGTAATTGCCTTAATTTTTTTTTTTTGAAATAATTAATACATTTATTATAAATATATCTAGATCTGGGCTCTATATAGTCTTATTTAGACTGTCAAGCGTAGGCCCCTATAATGAGGATATGTCAAAACTGCACGCTATAACCCACATTTTTTGTAACAATGCGCGAATCTATGAATGAAGCTTGAGTTATAATTGAAGAAGTTCATGACCTTTTTTTTAAAAAAAAAAAATTACCTCCCCTGAAGATTTTCATTGAAAAGTGGTGTAATTTTTTGAAAAATCTGCTTGCATATATAATTAAAAAAAAATAGATGGTTCACTTTCGGAAACGAAAAAAGTAGCCGTTGCATCAGAACTTTGAATGACCTAAAATATCATGATGTCAATTTTCATTTTCTCTTCTAGTTTATGAGATATAAATGAGATGGACGGACGGACAGGCAGACCACACAAAACAAAAATATTTCTAATCGCACAAATTTATTGTTGTTGGTCTAGAATAGTCTAGATCTATTACAAATTTAATTATATGACTGATTCAATTACTTTTAATATGAGATAAAAATTAAGCTTTCTTTTTTAAATATATTTTTTAAAATGTTTTCTTGTTTAAAATAAAGGTTATGAGCACGATTGTGAGTGTCTCTGACACTGTCAATCTGGAGGGTTCCCCGTTACAGTGACCAATCAGAATGTTTTTTGTTTTTTTTATCATTCTTATAGTATAATTATTGGAAACTTCGTTTTAAAAAAGTTGCTTGTATGGTGCTAAATTACTGTGGTGAGTATGGTGTACCCCATTTCAAACCTTGCAATCTATAGGGCAGATGATGTAAAAGTCACATGGTTCTGTGGCCAATGGTTAACGAGAGCGTCATGTGGCAAGCATAATGTCCAACCGCTCCCGACGAGAATTTTCAACATGCCCTTCTATGGGGTGCCTGTCATTAGTGGGGTCTGGGGTCGTTGTGCTGGTCTCGTGACACCTTTGATAACCGTCGAATTCGGAAACAGATTATCTTTACATTATCTGCCCTTTGTATAGGTCACAAGGTCTGAAAGGTGTAGGCCTACCCGGTGCCAGTTATCGAATGGACATTCTATTTAACATTCCTCGTGACTGTATGGCAGACATTTTAAAAGCAAGTCTTCGTTTTCTCTTTAGTTTTTTTGGTTTTCCACGTTTCTAAGCTTAACTATAGATAGGGTAAGATGTGGCAAAAGGCCCCTCTCTAAGCTTCTATGGTCTGTTAAAGTAAGGTTATTAATATAATTGTATCTGATATTTGTTTTTCAAATAGTGCAATTTGTCTACTTTACAGATCTATGGTTTAACACCATCCGCTACATCATGTGAGTAGACAGCGGGATTAAACATTGTGCAAGCTCAACTTTCTTATTGTGCAACTCATATGAAGGTCAAGATGACAGCGATGACCAATCAAGATGTGACAGTGCGCGCGTGACATTTAATATTTGCTTGCCGAATGCCGTTTGTCACTATTGCTTACTTGATTAGATTTCATAGTAAATGAAGGTAAAAATCAACTTTAACTACCTCGGGTTAGTTTACGTTTTTATGTGTATTCTGATTCTTGTTTTTAAATGTTCATAGAAGAACAATCTTGCTGTGCTAGATTTTAGGCTGTGTCTAATAAAAATATATAGGTCGGTAGTTTAAAATTGGAGCACACATGTGTCGGCCTACTAGATCGAAGTGCACAGACGGTTGTAAACATTGTTACACCTGGCAAAATCACATACTGTAAAAAAAAAAATGTCAAAATGTGTAACATACGGAAAAGGATGAGTTAGCATCTGGAAGTAAGACAAATTAGTCTCTCTTTTTCAGGGCTCATGTTTTTAAATACTAACTAAGAGTTTATAGATCTAGAGGTTAGAGTTAGAGTTAGAGTAAGTTAGAGTAGTTAAACGTTAACTTAATAATGTTAATCAAGTTAATGTTATTATTATTGCTATTGAGCAGCTATTGTTAGAACTAGTGACTAACTAGTCTATATTATATGATAATAGGTCATAGTCTAGAGTAGGTCTAGATCTAGATATTTATTATATAGATAGATTTTGATTTAGATTTTAGATCTACGTTTGACACCGACTTTTAGATTTAGATTTTAGATCTACGTTTGACATAGACTTGCAGTCGGTAACATTGTTTCTACATTTGTTACATTGGTTAAACGCGTTATAATATAGTTTATATAGAATATAGATATTATCTATTATTATTATCCTAGATTTAAATAGATCTATATTAATTTATTATAGATCTATATACATATTGGTATACTCTATACTATGACCATAGTATAGTGTCTATAGATCTATTCTATATTCTATATTACTATATTTTTTTTATTATAGTCTTTATCTACCAGTGACCTAGTCTAATCTGGTATAATAAGTATTCTAGATCTAGAATCTAGATGATAGATGATCTACTTAAATCTACTAGTAGTTCTAATACACTTTTTAAATTTAATTAGATTTAAACTCTAGACAGTAATAATTAGACTAGAATTGACTAGAATAAATAGTCTAGATCTATTTATTTGTAATAAGAACTTAGAACTAAAACAGAAAGATTTAAAAATTCCTTCAAGATCATCTGTCATCATCGAGAAGTTCATAGAAGTCTAATTCATAAAGCGCTGGTTGTGAGTGTGTGTGTGTTTTGTGTGTGAATGTTGTTCGTATTCGCATCTATAATGTTATTGTTACAGTAGTTATGCTGAGGTTGTCAATTGTTGTCCCCTAGAAAAAGATGAAATCTTGATCTGTTTTGTTATCTGTGTACAATACTATCTGATACTATTATCTGATTACAATACTATAATTATTCAGTAGCCAGTAGAATTTTAGATCTGGATCTATACCTTTAATATATGAAAATGAAAAAAAAAAAAGGCTTACAATGAAGTCATTCAATAATACTAATAATACATTTAATCTAAATCATATGTCTAGATTTTTTTCCTATCCTAGATCTAAATTAATTCTAGCAACAATCCTAGTTCATAAAACAAAACAAAAAAGAACAAAAAAAAAAGCTTCTGTTCAGTTACCCAAATTCTAGGACGATTCAAGTATTTTAATACCCCACCACCTCATCCCCAGACCTCCAGACCTTATCAAAGACATAGGCACCCAGATACACCTCCACAACTACTACTACACATCCATATACACCAATATAACCTTACATCATACCTACATGCAACCTTCCCCACACAAACACACCTGTAACACTGAAATAAAAAGAAGGAAAACTTCATGCTCAATATTAATTCCCTCCTTTGATTATTCTAGAACAACATTGAGAACCACTGTCTAATACATCAGTCACTTTGATTCTCTTCTATTAGTACCACATTGAATACCACTCCAATAATCAAATACATCAGTCACTTTGATTCTCTTCTATTAGTACCACATTGAGAACCACTGCTATAGTCAAATACATCAGTCACTTTGATTCTCTTCTATTAGTACCACATTGAGAACCACTGCCATAGTCAAATAAATTAGTCACTTTGATTCTCTTCTATTAGTACCACATTGAAAACCAATGCCATAGTCAAATACATCAGTCACTTTGATTCTCTTCTATTAGTACCACATTGAGAATCACTGCCATAGTCAAATAAATCAGTCACTTTGATTCTCTTTTATAATAACCACATTGAGAACCACTGTTATAGTCAAGGCATCAATCTCTTTGAGTCTTTTCTAAATCCATTCTTCAATGTTTCATTAATTATCTAGTCCAGTGGTCCAGTCCCTAGTCACTATCAGCTACTTTTTTTTATTAGTTCAGAGTAATTACATCTCACTATCAGGAATGTAGCCCTGTCAATCTTATCATTTGTTTTAGTTAGAGATAAAGTTGGTGAAAGCTTTTTGAATTAAACAGAGGATCTTATCATCCCTTCTAATGATAATGAAAATGTACAAATAAAATGTATGCAGTGGATACAAATAAAAACAGTAGACCACTGAGCTTTGCATGGATTCTATTTGTGTCTTGTTTTTTTTCTCACTGGATACAAAGTGTTTGAAACTTATATGTTTTATGGTGATTTGTAGATGACATGTTCAGTCAACCAGATTTACTTAGAAGTCACACAATTTGCAGAATAGTGTTGAAGGGATGTGAATAGAAAATAGATGCTGTCACTTGAAACAGGTTGCAATTAGCCTGAGGGACAGAAGACTGAAAAGTAATGTAGCAATTATACATAAAACACTGAACCATAATCTTCAAATACGAAAAACAAAACCTAATAAAATAATCAGAAAGACACAAAGATAAAGGCATATTCCTTGTATTTGTATAAATACTCCTTCTCCCCTAGTTCTGGAGTGGGTTGCCTGAGTCATTGATTAACATGTGTAGCTAGATTGACCTAGGGACGCGCTTAGGACATAATCATCTTTTTTGAAGTAATGTCTGTATTTTATAAGATAAGAGGGTTAAGTTTTAAACCTATTTCTAGAGAAGGCTAAAAAAATTACTTATTGTCATTTTTAATAGTCATTATAATAGTCTTTGAAGGGCTCAACTTTTGTTTAAGAAAACTTGAAAATTTCAAATGTCAACAAAATGTTTAAATGTCTTTAATTTATTGAATGAAGCTTCTCCTTTGCAGTCTTAGATGTGCATAGCCACAGATTAATTTCCTATGAACATGAAGAAGGTTCTATCTTTGCTTTAAAACCTGATTAAATTTGGGCCATGAGTAGGTTGTGCCTATTGCTGTGTTGTCCTGAGTTTTTTTGCTTGTCTATTTTCTCTGTGGTTGGCTATCCTCTTCATCTCATAGCTTGACATTGACATCCCTGCACAATGGGAAGCTATGAAATAATTGTTCTTCTAAAACAATAGATGTTGATTCTGCATTGGTTGAAAGGGGAGTAGTTTTATATTTCTTGTGTTGACCCCTGTTGAGAATGTCTTTTATTCACAGGTCCCAGTAAAATAGTCATACAGTAAGTACACTGTCCCACTGCAGCATAGAATCTCATGGTCTTGTGTTCATGCCAGTTCACCATGTATACATAGGCAATGCAGGTGGAAAGAATTTAGCTATCACGACAATTAGTCCATAACTCTGAGGTTTATAAATAGTTGAAGAACTAAAGCATTGTAGATTTTCAAATTGATATGTTAAGACTTTTCCTTTACCAGATTTGTTTATAGACGCTTAAACACATGCATGGAAAACATGGAAGTCTACCTGATCATTGAGTTTAGTATTTACTGCGCTGCTGCTTCCCAAACACACAAGTATTTGCACAATCTTTAGTTTCTGTCAGTGAACATTTCTGGCTCTATGGCCAATCAATAACAGGTGGCTGGTGCGGAACTACAAACTTTTTTATAATGATTGTGAGATCAAACTTTGTGCAAGCCTCAGTGAAGAGAGATTTACCATTTTGTAGACCTGCTTCATTTGAGGCATTCACCTCACACTTATTAGCCGCAGATTTCTAATACTCTCTAGTTTCGACCCCCACCACCTAGCTTGCTAGCATGTGAATTCTCAATGAGGTGTCATGGCACAGAAGTCTTTATAATGGATTTTATGGGCCCTAAAGTGTGATCTAGAAAATGTTGTGGAGGGTTCTGAAAAACTGTGGAGCATGCACAACACACTGGTCATCCAACCTCCCCCCTCCATCCCCCACTGTGTTTTGCTACAGGGTAAGTGGTGAGAAAGTTTGACAATAACCCAAACCTTTCTCACTGTAACATTTACATTGCACAAGTACATGACATTGAAAGCTAATTAACTCACAAATAATAAAAAAGACACTACAAGAAATGAATCAGATTGAGGATCCAGATATTGAACAAACTGTCATAAATATTATAAAGTGTGCACTAACCTCTTATGTTTTTGTCTGTGACGTCCTATTTAAATCCTTCCATAATAAGTTTAGCTCTTGCTTTGAGAAACATCTTCATTAGAGCAGAGATTATTACATGGTTATGCATAGAATGTAATAATCTTCTCTTTTGAATAATGTCTGTAATTTATAAGATACATGTATATTGCTCATATTTTATTGTTCCACATTAAATAATCTCCCTTGTTTTCTACTTTATTTACAAGAAATTGATTAGTTCTCTCATCTGTACAAAATGACATCACCAGCATGTGGTATCAAAAGATGGCGAGGGATGCTTGTGGTCGCTGGAGGAATTCTCATTCATCTTTCTCTGGGAACTGTCTACACATTCGGTAAGGGCAAATACTCAAGGTCAAGGGATGCCATTATTATGTTGTAAATGAAATAACACTTCTTTGAATTGTGCAGATTGACATAGTTACATTACGTGTCAGAATTCAGTTCTAGAATAATAAAGCATGAGTGATTTAATTGTGTATAATTGATGTAATTAAGTTTGAGTTATGTAATAGTGCACTTATTCGGAGAGCAAGACATCCTTGGCTAGATTTCTGGGATTTTTTTTACTTGGGGTATGTACCACATGGTCTGAAAGGTGAACTTAACTCTTTTTTTTTTACTATGAAAATGATCTGTACACACTTATAGTTTTTGGTAGTTCTGCTGTCCATGCAACACCATTTGAACTATTGGTCATGAAGTAGTTTACTGTAATTCACCTACGCTATTGAAATTTAGATCCCAATGAGAATTGTTTTTTGCTTGAATCAGTCTGAATCAATGTGCCAACTTACTCACCAGTATATTTTTTAAAACAATAGCAATAATGGACTAGAAACTATGGATATGTTCATTGATGTGATGCCATTTACAGGGAATCTGAACCCTTATATAACATCTTACATGAGGAACTATGGCTCCGCATCCAGCTTGACCTACACAGAATGTTCTTGGGTGTTTGCTTTAGGAGCCATGGGACAGGGAGCTTCCATGGCTGTGGGTGGAGTCATAGAGAGAAAAATTGGTCCTAAGCTGACGGCATTGCTAGGAGGCTGGTGCATGAGGTGACTTCTTTATGTTGTTTTGATAATTAAAATATTTTCTACTTTTATATTTAAGTACCAGGTGACCGAGCCTCACTCAGTTTGATGATTTGGGAAAGACATTTACCCAAACTTATTTTTAAAAAAAATTTTATAATGACCAAAATGATTGAGCGATTGGGAAACAACCAACAATCCAAAGAATTGCTTTTATGTTCTGTTAGTTGTAAATGTCACTGAACATAATGATTTGAATAGAAATTTTGCTCTGAGCATAATTTTGTTTTCTTCATTTAACCTTCAAATACTTAAATATTGTAAGAAAAGTTTGTCTTTTATTTTTTTTTTACACTGCAAGTCAATAATGAAAGTCTGATTCATTCAGCACCTTACAGCTACTAGCCTTTTTATTAAAACAACAATCCTTTAGGTCTACATTTTTATAACAAACAGCTGCTGTTTACAACCAGACGCTCACACAAATCATGTTATCAATAACTTAATTAGTCCAGTCATTCAGCATATCTGCATAGGTCCACCCCTACAAGTCACCAAGGCCAGCCACTAGTCAGTCTGTTAGCAATACTCTTACAAATTTTTTTTTGTCCATCTTGACTCATCCTGCCCTTCATCTCCATTGTCTTTCCAACTCTGAGCTTCTAATGCAATGTCTTTATAAATGCATGGGGCTTGTGGGACATGTTCTCTCTGACAAAAGGAAATAGGCATACCAAGAGTTGCGATGGCATGGAGGCCAATATGAGGAAACCGCAAACAAGGACATCCTCGTATAACTTGGTGCCATACTTTCATGGAGGTCCTCAGAACAGTGGACACCAGGCGGGAAGAGGCTTCAGACATTGCCAGTGACAGATCTTTGTGGAGACAGCATGACGGCCAATGCGCAGATTGGCGTGGCAGGGTCTGAATCTTGATAAAGGATTGAAAGTCTGAGACTTGATGGTATAAAATGGACAATGTTGATGTAAATAATGTCTAGAAAGATGACAGGTTTTGACCCTGTACCATCTGTTAGACTAACTGAAGAACTGCAGTTACATCACACATCTTTTTAACTGTCTAAAAATTAAACTACACTAACCTTTTTTAAAAATGTTAACTTGGTAATTGCTTCATTATGTGAAGGAAAAATACCTAAATTAATACTGGTACCTAAATATTGACAGCTATATGTAGCACTTTTTATGCCAAAAATTTAAGAGAAGCTTAATTTACTTTTGAGACTCACTTCTATCTTGTCTTGATTTCAGTCTAGGTGTGATGCTGACATATTTTGCTGTGAAACAATCGTTTGCTCTGACAATAATCACTTATGGCGCAGTTTTTGGATTTGGTATTGGTATAGCATATGCCATACCTCTGGCCTGCTGTATGAGGGTAAGTCATTCACTCACTCATCCTGGCAATATTTTTTATTGAGACTTGCCAGGCTGTTTTCATAAGTTAAGCCAAAATAGTGTCTAAAAAGGCTCATCATGAATAAATATGACTGACATAAAAATGTGCCATTTCCTGACAACATCAGCCCCTCAATGAACTTCTGTCAAAATGGTATCATTGTCTGAACAGCTATCATCATCTGAACAGCTATTAAACTCATCCTTTTGGGTTTCTATTTAAATTTTATTTTTGGCATTGTAATCATCTATTTTGTATGAACCCAAATGGATTTTAATAAAATTAGTTGGGTCTTGGGTTATTTAAATAGAAAAGGCCTGTCCATTGTTAATGTTGTCTTTTCATCTCTTTCTTTGTCTGCCTCTTCTTTTTCTTGGTATTGTTCCCTGAAGGAAGGTCTTTGTGAGCCCTCAGGACCTTGTGATATGGCCATAAAGCTTTAGTTTGCGTTTTTTTGACAGTGGTCAGCAAGTCATCATTAGGCCCTATTGCCATTGTGATTCTGTTTCGAATCTCCTCATTTGTGATGCGGTCATGTAGGTGATACCTTATATCCTTCTAAATCATCTCATTTCCATTGCTAGGACCCTTCTCTCTAATTCTTCAGTTTGTGTCCAAGATTCACAGGCATACAAGACTGTGGCCATGACCAAGGAGCACATCAGCCTGATGTCAAGTCTATGCCTTTGTCTTTCTAGATTGTTTTGATATTTGCAAGGGCTGCTGTGGATTGTGCAGTTCTGGCCAGAAGTTCAGGTTTGGTTCCAGCAATAATACATCCGGGGTGTTTTTGACTTTTGCCAGCTTTACCCCTCCAATACTGATATCCATTTTAAAGCCATGTGTTTTTTTTTTCTGCTTTCATTTACATATGTGCTGCACATCACAAATTCAGCTAGCTCTTCCCAGTCCCTGCCTTAGTATCCAAGTCATCTGCAAAGTGCAAGTTAATAATTCTTCTTCCTCCGATGCTTACTTTACCTTTTCAACTTTTAAGAGCTTTCTTCCATTATCCTTTCAAGGAAGATATTGAAAAGTGTTGGTGAAAGTAGGCAGCCTTTTCTCACTCCAGCTGTGGTTTCAAACCAGCCCGCAATGTTGTTATTGAAGAACACTGCACTAGTGACCTGCTTGTTAAAATTCTGGATCACATAAATTATGTTTTTATTTAGGTTGAACTTTTCCATTGTCGCCTAAAGTGCCCCATGCCAGACTTTGTTGAAATCAACAAAGACATGAAAGAGATTCTGTGGGTGTTGAAGGTTTTAGGGTTTGTTCTGTTGTGATGCAGCCCTGTCTAAAACCCAGTTATTCTTCTAATATTATTTTACATTCCTTTTCTGGAAATAAAAAGTAATTATTTTTTTTTGACACAGTGGTTTCCAGAGAGGAAAGGACTGGTGAATGGATTAGTAGTGGCTGGGTTTGGTGGAGGAGCCTTCATCTTCAACCAAGTTCAAACTGCCTTCATTAACCCAGATAACCTTCAGGCTGATAAGGAAGTAAACGGAGAAAAGTAATTCTAACTTTTTATTTGCTTGTTATCTATGGTTGTCATAAACATTGTTTCATGTTGTGGTCTGCAAAGGCTTGTTTCATCTGTGTTCTTATTTTACCTGTAAGGCTTTTTAATACATTTTCAAATAGCCAGGGCTAGTTGTTTTTTTTTAAAACATAGTCAGGTTTTTTCAAGCATCTGAAATAGTTTAAAAATTCAAATTTCAATCATACAAATGTTTAAACATGAGAAATATTAATGCTATATTAAACAGAATATTTATTTATCTTGAGAGTAAAGGCAAGTATCTTTAAAAAGAACCTGAATTCATCTGAAGAAAGTCAGAATAGAAGATCTGAATGTTTTTTATTTTACACCTACTTAAAACAAATCATTGCTATAATGACTCTGGACAGGTTTTTATATCAAACTGGGTTTTGGTGACCATCTGGCTTGGTGATATACTAACAAATGTAAAATTCATTTATTTAGGAACAATCTTCTAGTGGTCCAAGCCTCCAGAAAGTGATCTGCACCATGAACTTCGATGTTTGATAAATATTTGAATGATTGAGGACTGTGATGCCTGAATGATTGAGGACTGATGTTTGAATGGTTGAGGACTGTGATGTTTGAATGATTGAGGACTGTACTTAGTCTTGTTTTCTCCTGTCGGTTCTGGCCAAACTTTGACCCACTGTGCACTCCCCCCCCCCTCTCATTCTTGGGAAGAAGAAATATACTCTCATATTTGTTTTGATTGTCAGAGACTTGCTGAGCTTCTTTTTGCTAGGTCTGGGAAGCTACATGCTCTAGACTTGTATGTTGACATATTTGCATTTCACACAACAAAGTTTCTGTCTAGGTTTTTTTTTTTTTAAGAAAAGATTCTAGGCCTTCTAATTATTATTTTAAAAAATTATTTTGTGAGAATCCGTTGACCAGACTAAAGGTTTTCTGGGTGGAGGATCTCTAATCTTGAAAAACAACTAATTAAAGCACAATGCAGAATGGGCCTTGCTCCATCTATTCCTTTTTTGCACAGCTCAGACCAGGTTTTGTTTCACAATCCCTCTGTTGTTGGGCCAGCGAAGAAAATCATTTCTCATTTTCTTTTTTTTCTTTCTCATTTTCTGTCCCCAAATCTAGACCACCTTTTTTTTCCTCTGACCATCTTTCTTAAACATTAAGCAGCTTTTGTTGATTACATCTATAAAAAAAAATAAAATAAAACTATATATAAAAATGTTTTCAACAACTGTCATGTCACATCTTGTGCTAAGACTAGCTGTGTTTTAGCTGTCAACAGTTGTGTTGGACAGGTGTTGCACCCCTTAGTACACAGACAAGATCTATTTGAGATAGCATGCACCATAATATTGATTTTTTTTTATACCTCATTGATTGTAAAACATTTACTACTGGATTTAAAAGCCTAACTTATTCTTGTATATATTTATTTCTAGTGTTGGTGCCTAATAAATAAATGTACACTAAATGGACTGCAATTTAAGAAAAATATTCCATCAATGAAATGTGTTTTTTTTATTTTATGTTATCTGGTGAACAAGTTTAAACTTTTCTCTTGTTCTACAAAACTCTGCTCCTGTAGCTACTTGGATAGTTATTACTTAATTAGAGGCAAATTGTAACTGGTTTTGGAGTTAAACATAATTTGTACACAGTTAACAAAACACTTTGGTAAATAGGAGGGGAATAAGCAAAGGGCGGGGGGGGGGGGAGTTAGGGTAATCGAACATGAAATTTGGGAGTTAGTCAATATTTGTATTATTAATTTAACAATTTAAAAAATATTTAAAAATTGTTTTATTTCATAAATTTTAATATTAATTTGAGGCAGAGATTCAGTCCCTGAGTGGTAAAGCGCTTGGTTTCTGAACCGGTTTTAATTTCTGGTGAAGACTGGGATGTTTAATTTTGGGATCTTTGGGTGCTTCTGAGTCAACCCAGCTCTAATGGGTTGGGAAAAGTTAAGGTGATTGGACCATGTGCTGGCCACATGGCACCCTTGTTAACTGTGGGCCACAGAAATAGATGACATTTAAATCATTGGTCTCAAAGGGGAACTTTACTTACTTTAGGTGGCCAAGTGTAACTCTCTGTTTATTAACCAAGGCTCTAGAGTTTAAGTCTATGTTGAGGCTGGGTTTTTTATTTTGGGACATCTGTGAGTCCAGATAGCTCTAATGGATAATTTGAGAAAATTAAAGAGGTTGGTCATTGTGCTGTGTACACATTACGCTAGTCATCCACAGAAGCACACAAATGTTACACCTCTGCCTCATGGAAGAAAAAAAGTGATGAATATTTATTCAACTGTTGATTGTGATGTGAACTAACTAGTGACACTTCTCTGAATTTAGATATTTTGGGGAAGCCAGCATTTTGGATCAAGTGCCTTATGTTTTTTTACTGCTGGGCGGCTGTTACGCTGGTATGCAGCTCATTGGAAGTCTTTTGTTGTGTAACCCACCAGCTTCAGAGGTAAGTGTGAACGATTTGAGAACTTTTAAACTGATTGTGCTTCTGAGACATTAGTAGAAAACAAATGTATTTACAAATATGTAGAAAGACCTTAATGACAAGCGCATTCTATAGACAATGGCTCTTTAAGGTAACATTTTAAAAACTTATCTTTTAGAATGAACATGTTGTTCTTTATAGTTGATTAAACTGTTGAAATCCTATTCTTGGCTAAATCCGGTTAGATCTGTGCCGAGTGCTTAGATCTGTATACAGTGGTTATAGGCCTATATGTGTTCAGTGGTCATATCTGTGTTCAGTGGTCATATCTGTGTTGAGTGGTCATATCTGTGTCCAGTGGTCATATCTGTGTTGAGTGGTCATATCTGTGTCCAGTGGTCCAGAAGTTATATCTGTATTTCCATCCAGTGTTTATATATGTGTCCAGTAGAGTGTCTTAAGCTTACATTATATTTATCAATTGCGCTATATAAATTAATATATTGTTATTATATTATTATTATTTTTGAACATATCTGCTGGTCATATATATGTATGTCTCATTGATCCAGTTGGTCCCTGAGAGTTTTGATAATGAGTATGTATGTGTGTAATCAGTTGGATGATGAGTTGATAGTGGCATTTGTTGTGATGTTGTCCATTGGAACATGTTATATGGGGCAGCAGGTGCTGGTGAGTTTTAGGCTCAGTTAGTATGGATGAGACTAACAGCTGCTTGACTTAAATATATATAGTTGCAACCGGTAAGAAGAAACTTTTTCTTGTCTACTTAGCAGTAGCAGAGGGTTGTCAGACCCCCCCCCCTCCCTAACCACTTCCTTTGTTTTTTTAAAGTAGGCTACTGTTAGTCTTGGAGTTCCTAGAAATGCAAAAGTTTTATTTTAGAGGCTGTGTATAAAGTATACACTTTTTTTCCGTCTTATCTGTATAAAATTAATGCTTTATTGAGGCCATCAACTAGCCACATTTCCCATGTAGGCTATTTTTTAAACTCTGATTTGGTATTAAAGTCAGGAATCTGGGCATTGCATGCTTTTTATATTTTTTTTGTTAAGTTTTGAGAAGCTTTCATTCTTGAAGCTCTTTACACATTTTTTTAAAGTAAATTTTTTTTTCTTCTTGACAAAAGGTCCATAGTGTTTAGAATAGGGTTATTAAAAGTAGAATATGTTCCTTTGAAGTTTATAGCATATGTTCATCCTTCTGAGGTCATACATTATGTTCCTCCTTTTGAGGTTGTATTGTCACACTCCAGTCTCTATGCTTAAGAAGAGAGATGATTGAGAAGAAAATACACCATGGCTCTCTCTACACTCCTCCTGCCAGCATTGACCTAAAGTGTGAACATTTCCATCTGTTTGCTGTTACTGTATTTACTTGACTGACAGATTGTCCTGCAGTTGTATTAAATCCTTGATACTTCATATCTTCTTGTTTTAAAACACATAAAAGGCTTGTCTTTGATTGAGGAGTGCAGTAGTCCATGTGGCTATGCAACCCCAGGTGCGACAAACATATTTTGCCAACATCCAGTGCATACATAACCATTGTCCGCTGGTGGTCAATTCTAATTCTCTTTTTGATGTCTACGTCTGTCCTCGGTAGTGGATTTTCTTTTGGTCTCAAATATGTATCATGTGGTCTTTGTAAGTGATCTCCAGATTTCTCATTCTTAAGCCACCTGCAGCCATGTGCTCTCTTGTATGTCAGTTAAAGCAAGCTGGCGTCTAAGCTGGTCTTTAAAGCGTTTCTGTGGGCCACCTCTGTTTTGCTGTCCACATAACTCACTCATAAATGCTATAGTCATGCTTATAGGAACAGATGGATAGGCATATTATGGTAAAAATTGTTCTGTTGTTTGACCAAGCTCATCAGCAGTGAGTCATCCATGAAGTTTATCATAGAAACTTGGACTGTATTGTTCACAGCTTACCTTTTGTTTTTAACCATTGAACTTTAATGTCAGCCCTAGAATCCAATCAGTGATTGATATTTCTGGATGCTATGACCTATTTTATCAATCTTGTCAACTTGACCTGTCTTGTTAGGGTCAATTTGTCACCTTTTTGATGTAGTATAAACATTTTGTTTATCTTGTTGTGATCTCTCACACTGCGTTGGTGTTGTTTGAACTTTTAGCAGTAGTCAGATTAATTTGTTTTTAAGTAGGTCACCAGGGATGTTTTCAATCTCATGGGTTAGAGTGACTTCCAGAAGTAAGTAAATCTTTTGGAGTAGATAACGCTGATGAAAACGTTAAAACATCTTCTGGTCTTCCACATTGTGGCTTTCATAGTGACCTTGTAAAGTTAAAGTAATACGCTTGAGTGAACTGGGTGAAAAAATACTTGAAAAAAAAAAAGATTTCTTTGTGATCAGTTTTGGCTATTTAAAAGAAAAATCAAGAAAAAATAAATTTAAAGAAAACACAACTCAATCTAAAAAAAATACACATTTCTCTCCCTTGTCTCTCTTTTTACCTTTCACTTTGAATTGTTTATTTATAACCTCAAACATGACAGACTTGCATGTGGATACATGCAAATCTTTAATCCTAATAGAAACAAATTATATGCTTAGTTTTACTCAAGGTTACATCAGAAACATTACACACATTCCATAACAGTAAATAAAGGTTTAATATTTTCTATACAATTCTTAAAATATTAGGTAGATATTTTAAATAGATCCAGTGACTAGAAGAAAAAATCATAGACTATCATCTGCTTTAATTCTAATCACAATTGTCAATTTAAAGTTTGTTTAGACCATTTTTGCATAAAGTCAAGGGTCATAACAGATGTGGAATATGCGACCAGAGTTTTTACTAATTGCTAAGTAACTAAAACATGAATGACAAATCACATTTTAAATTTACAAAACAAACCTTAGTCTTCAGTATCATCAGTTTTCAGTGTTTTGACAAATAAGGACAATGCTAGAACTATTCTAATTTCAGACTGTTATGTACATCAATTCTGAATCAATATAATACATAGGTTAGTACATTCACTTCAGCAATGGAAAATGGAAAACAACAACTTCAAATTTCATCCAGAGTTCAGATCAAATTTGTTTGAAACAAAATTTGAAGGAAAATTTAATTTATTTAACCTTTGGAATGGTTACAAAATGAGAAGTTATGAAAAATCAGAATTGTACCTCTACATTTATTTAAATACAATATTTTCTATTTAGTTCAAAATGTACACATGAACCAAGAGATCAGAAGTCTTACAAAACATGACAGAAAAAAAAACATCTTTGAAATTCTTTTGAATAAGTTGTTTTTTTAAATAAGAACTAGTTTACAAATCAGTCGTCTTTTATTCAAATAATGATTTTGTTCTTTTAAGTTATATTGCACTATCAATTAATCTTGATAGTTAGTCCAGGGCTAAAATTCTGTCAACCCTTTCCCCATTATCCTCTAGGATTCAAACCACTCATTTATTAGATGTACAAAATAATAATTAAATTCTTTTCACTTTTAATATGCAAACTTTGAAATTGACATTACAAAAAATCTTGCTGCATATATGATCAATTTTTTTTTATGCCTTGGTTCTTCCACTTCAAAAGGTTGTCACTGTTTTTGAATTAAAAGTAAGTTTTAGTTATTTAATTTTTTTTTATTGTAGAGTTCATTTCATAATTGAACTAACTTTTGGTTGCAGTTTAAACGTGTGTATTATGCTGAATTTACATATTTGTTGTTGGGCTTACATTGGTTAGTTGATTTCCTCCCCTGATGTCAACCAAGCTTTCTAATGCATGTCTGAACACTATTTTCTAGACTGGCTTCCACTGAACTAATACCGCTGAGATTTTGACGCAGATGGAGTGAAAAATGATTTATTTTTTTTAAAAGTTCCAATCCTGTTGAGTCCACACCCCTAACTTTCACACAGATGTCTTCTGGTCATCATACAAGTGACAGTGGTGGGAGGTATCTCAGTAGACAGAAGAGCTCGTCTAGACATTTATTTCTAGAGTGTTACTTCCTATCTGCTCACTAACAATGGCTGTGGTAGAATGTGACAGCTAGAGACATAGAATGAAACTAACACTTTAGCTAATGCCAGCCCCATCTTACTAGATGTATACAGTCCCATGTTAATACATGTATCAAGTTGTTATATGCTTAATAAACTGCATGGCTATGTAATGCATCATTAAAAACTTGTTAAAATATAATGATTGTCAACAAATTAGTCACTAAATATAAATAGAAAGACTTACCCATCTCTTATGTATCTGTGTATTAGACCCAAACTTATGTAATGAGTTTGATTTTAGTTGTGCTTCCAGATACAACAAACAAGCAAAATATACAAAATACAAAGCTTATATAAGGGGAACACCTTTACATTTACAGTCATATGTCAATACTGTAAGATTTATTTCCTTTTTTAATATCAAACAAACTTAATTAATTACCACTATTTAATGAAATAATTGTTTAATTTTTTTCATTATTTATGTTTTCTTAGGAACAATAAATAAAAAATGAATAATGATTCGAGAATGGGAAGTGGGAAAAAAATGTTATAAATTTTTACCAGACAGACAGAGTGAGTTGATAAAAAACTTTGTAAAAACAAGTTGGGTTTTTTTTTTTTCAAAATGAATTTAAAATAACAATGTGATGAAATTCTAAAACTTAAGCCTTAAAGTTAAATGACATTTACAACACTAGATTATGAAACAAATGAATCAGTCAATCAAGCTTTCTTGTGTAGCTTTGCCTTTGAAATAGTGTTGTGATTCTTTCTCTCTAGTTGGACCAGTAGCAGGCATTTTGTGCTTGACCAATAATCAGAATATTTTGAGCATTTAATTGGTACAAAAAGAATCATTAACACTGACATTTATATTTTCATTTAAATTGTTTCCTATTTGTGATAATTATGCACCTTCCTTGGCCATGTAGTATAGAATTGTTAAGATTTGATTTAAACTTTGACAGTCTTTATTATTTATCTGGATCTCAAACACTTGAAAAACGTTTATATTTCTGACTATAAATATTATTTCAGCCATCTACTAAAAAAAGAACAAAAACATCTGGACATATAATAAAAGATAATTGTCCCTAGTCAGACTTCTGAACTGAAAATGCTTCACCCTACTACACTTGTTTTGTGCTATGATCTTTTAATGAACTAACAGCCTCATTCTGGACATATAGCATACATAATCTTTATTCAATTCAGTTGCCTCTATGCAATTCTAATTTGTAGCTTGAACATTGTTTGCTCTTGCATACACTTCCAGTGCAAGCTGTTTTATGTTTTTTTATGATCTGTTTTACCTGTAAGCACATCCATGAAACACATTCTTTATATTATGTATTTGTTCTTATTTAGTTAGTTTATTTGATACATTTTGTTCATTTTTTTTTTTACAATCTGACATTTTTATTTGCTTAATATTTTAGTTTATTGGCTTGTTTGGGCAGGCTATGTTATTTGTATATGTCATGAGGGATGCCTGAATTATGACCTGCAGGCTAAATCTGGCTTCTGATGTGGTGCAGACCTAGAAACTTCTGCCCACATTGTGCAATGAAGCTGTAGAGGATAAGTTAAGATAAGAAAAGATATGATAATTTTATTGGTCCAAACAAATGGAAATTCAGTTTGACTGCATTTATCTATCTCAGAATTACTACTGTGACAATATCAATTAAATATTTTTCAGTGATGCAACCCTTGTATAGGAATGGAAATAGGTTGGGCATCACTGTGATATACTCATTGTAAAGAAGAACTGGGTTACTTGTCTTAGCCTGTGGAATAAGAAACTTTTTTACCTTCCCTTTTGTTCACAAAGTTATAATTATTACTTCATTGAAGTTGTATCAATCAGTAACTTAGTATTGTGCCTTCAGTTCATGATAGCTTGTTATTATACAGAATGTAAACAGTAGCAAGATTTAATTAATTTCTTTTTGTCTTAACATTGTTAACTCATTTTATTTTATTTTTTTTCTCTTATGAACTATCTCCCCTACCTCCAAGGAAGAAGAGAAGGTAATTCAACTTTGATCTCTCATTAACTACTTATATGTATTTTTATAAGGGAAACTGTTTAGGACAGTATTAGAAAAGTATTAGTCAAGTTCAAAAAGGATACCCCAAAAATGTGATTAAGAAGTCAGATTTTTTTTTCTGAAGAAAATTTTACATTTTGCTAAAACAAAATATTAAATATTGAGAAAACAAAAGGAAACAGCAAGCATCTTCTTTTTAAACAGGGAATTCTTAAAAGCTGTAAGTTTTACCACAGATGTGTGTGCGGGAGGGAGTGACATTATTGCTACATTCTCATAAAATGAGTTAGTCAATCCCTTTAGGTGCTCCATAAATACTTTGAGAACCTTTGTCTTTAGCGGTCTTGTTCTCTCAGATGCTAACGTTTAAGGAGTTGTCCTAATTAGCATATGGGAAGAGTCCTAATGATCCTCCTATGACGGCCCTCACTGCTAGCATGTTCCAGAGTTGAAATGTATAGCCTTTATTTAGAATAGTAATTCATAATTTGTCAGCTTGTCAAAATGATATGAGCATTTTTGTTCTATACATGCCTTGTGTGTGTGTGTGCTTCTTCATCCACAGATAATAAATAACTCACACACTCAACCACCATTCAAAGAATCTAAGAATATAGCGTAAGATATATTATTCGATACTGTTTGTTGTCTCCCCTGCACGGATCCCAACCTTGACCCTAATGCTTTGATTCTGACCACAAAATCTTATCAAAAAATGTAACCAGAATTTGATGCTATGGTACTTAAACTTTACATAGGAAATAACAGTCTTGTATATTTCCTTTGTGGATGTGCAAGTTGTTTTTATGTTGGCATCAAATGTCTGGCTAGGTTTTGTGTCCTCCTTGTCCTACATGACCTTAAGCTTCTTCATTTTGCCCATGACAGCTCCTTGATAATGAAAAGAAAAGTCATGTGTCAGATGATGAGTCAGATGCTGAGTCAGCAGTCATCTACAGCAGGGAGAAAGAGACAAAGATGGATGAGAATGGCTTAAAGGAGGAGCAGAAGACAGTGTGAGTTAGACCAGCATGACTTTGAATGTGGGTTAGGGTTAAATTAGTTACATTGTAGTTGTTTGGTAGAGTAACTCTCTACTTGTAGCACTGGTGTAGAGTAACTTTCTATTCTTGTAGCTTTGGTGTAGAGTAACTCTTTACTTGTAGCTCTGGTGTAGAATTACTTCTTTTGATGAATGCAATACAGTGTTTCCAAATCTGTGAGTTACCTTCTGCCCTAAAACAGTGAGGGAACTCTTTTCTTTATCATTGTTATAAATGACATCTGAAATAATTTGAAATAACTAGATTCTAGTTAGACAAATAACTTCAGACCTTAATATAGACCAGATTCTGTGTTTTTAAGAGTTGAACAAAGTGAGGTAGTTTGGGACTATATAACTCAGTTTTAAGCTCATTTTACTTGACTATATTTTAATTTCCAACTATCATGAAGGGATCAAAATAATATGTATGACAAATTTAGGAAAAAAATCCATTTTCACCAATATAAAACATTTAGAGTTGGCGACATTAACATTTCTAACAGCACTCATCTCCATTGTAGAGGTTTGGAGGATAAGACTATTTAATTAGTAGTTTTATACTGTGCTGTAGTTGTAGTACAAGAACTTTGTGCAATTTAAAAATCTTCTTTTTATTTAAATGAAACACATCAAGTAGATTTTCTTGAATCATTTGTTTGAAAATATTTGTAAGACCTCCCCCTCCATCTCATGTGTTGTCTAAACATGACCCCCCCCCCTCCCCTCTCCCACATCATCATTTGTTTTGAAGCAAGTTTGAGAGTAATTGGAAGAGTTAATTTTCTAACACCTGTTGATCAAGCTTATTGATTGGTGGAACACCAGGTTAATGATTTTTTTAAACTGACGGCTGTAATTCTAATAGAAACTTCCCTTGACACTAACTTTAAACACTTGCTCAAATAATTTGTAATCTTTAATACCTTTTTTTTTTTTCAAGTGAATCAAATAGATTGTTTTATCCTAAGTGGACTACCGACTAATCTGTATCATGAAGTGGTGTTGTTTATGATGACAAACCAAATAAAAATTCTGAAATTAATTTGTTTAATTAGAAGATGAAAATAGAAACAAAAATAAAAACTTCACTTACAGATTATGTAAATTAAAAATGATTAAAATGTTACATTTTAAGGCAATTCTCATTAGATAATTCTTTGTTTTAAAATTTACAAAAATTATTTTTTTATTTTGTTTTGTTTGTTTCTGACCTGGCTTAAAATCTGCTTTTTAACTTATTAGTTAGTAATGAAAGTCCAAGCTTACTTTTAGTTCTTGATCAATGTGTATCCCTTGTAAAGAATGGCTATATGGACAACCCTTGAATTAAGTAGGTAAATGTTCAGTGTTTTAGCCAAAATAAATTGTTTTAGCGTTGATACACTGCAAAAGAAAGTCTTAGAAATTTCTTTGATAGATAAATTGTGAGTCTATTTTTTTTTTTTGGTTCATTTAATTTAAAAAACTGTTTGACTATATTGGTTACTAACCATTGGGCTTTCTGTATACATTTTTAAAACTTGCTGGGTGTGTTTAGCTTTCTGTGCTTCCTCATTGAATCAGAATGTTTGTTTGAAACATTTTGATTACCATCAAGTTTACCCAATACCTCAACTTTCACTCTGATTACCTTAATTTTAAAAATGTGCTCATTGTTTTTGTTTCTCTCTGAATGCTTGTTTTTAAATGTTTCCACTTATGAATCCCTGTTGCTAGGAGACACCATTCTTTCTAAGTATAGAACTAGCAGCCAGTGTTTTATTTTTTACAATAAAAACATTAAGTAGGAAATAGGATTTATCAACCAGAAGTGAGATTTCTACCTAACATCAAGTGTTCAGTCCTAAGTGAGTATGCAAAGACTATCTGGCCCACATAGGACTCTTTATTTCTTGAAAGACATGAGCCAGAAGATTCCTCTTAAAGGTGCAAACATTTGCTTTAGATTAAAATCTCAGCCTTGCTAGCTAAAGAATTCTTGGCATTCTATTTGACATTTACTCAGTTTAGTAGTCCCATCAGTTTAATTGCTGAAGCAAATACCATCATTGGTAGTCCCATTACCTAGAAGTTCATTAGTTGATAGAGAATCAACATAAATTTAGTTTCAGTCTTAGTGTTTATTGGTTGATTAATCCATCACATCACACATTTCATGGATTGTGAGCATTGGGCTACAGAGTTCAAAGTTCATGTCTAAAAGATGTTCTGTATCCACCCAACCCTTAAGGGTGCCTGACATCTGTCAGGAAAAATACAAGCAGCTTCATTTTCCCCTTAGGTCTAAAAGGAAATTTTCTTTCTTTTTCTTTTTCTTCGTTCTCATTTTACATGTCGGAGGGTTCAGATCAGTAATCCTTACTAATCCTATATCTGAGATGAACCCCGCAGTGGTCCAGATCAGGCAGTTCTCCATATAGTTTTTCTTCTATAGGAGGGTTATGGGGGCAGAGTCTTGTTCGGGCTTCTTAATATAGCATTCAGCTTTGAAGGACATGGTCAGCATTCTCTGGTGATACTCCAGAGAATGAAATCATGGAACACTTTTCTAACGTTATGATGTAGTGTACATTAACCCTACACAGTCTCTCTATTGTACTAGTCTGTTGTTGTTATGATGTAGTGTACATTAACCCTACACAGTCTCTCTATTGTACTAGTCTGTTGTTGTTATGATGTAGTGTACATTAACCCTACACAGTCTCTCTATTGTACTAGTCTGTTGTTGTTATGATGTAGTGTACATTAACCCTAGACAGTCTCTCTATTGTACTAGTCTGTTGTTGTTATGATGTAGTGTACATTAACCCTACACAGTCTCTCTATTGTACTAGTCTGTTGTTGTTATGATGTAGTGTACATTAACCCTCTTAGTCTCTCTATTGTACTAGTCTGTTGTTGTTATGATGTAGTGTACATTAACCCTAGACAGTCTCTCTATTGTACTAGTCTGTTGTTGTTATGATGTAGTGTACATTAACCCTACACAGTCTCTCTATTGTACTAGTCTGTTGTTGTTATGATGTAGTGTACATTAACCCTACACAGTCTCTCTATTGTACTAGTCTGTTGTTGTTATGATGTAGTGTACATTAACCCTAGACAGTCTCTCTATTGTACTAGTCTGTTGTTGTTATGATGTAGTGTACATTAACCCTACACAGTCTCTCTATTGTACTAGTCTGTTGTTGTTATGATGTAGTGTACATTAACCCTAGACAGTCTCTCTATTGTACTAGTCTGTTGTTGTTATGATGTAGTGTACATTAACCCTAGACAGTCTCTCTATTGTACTAGTCTGTGGTTGTTATGATGTAGTGTACATTAACCCTACACAGTCTCTATATTGTACTAATCTTTTGTTGTTATGATGTAGTGTACATTAACCCTACACAGTCTCTCTATTGTACTAGTCTGTTGTTGTTATGATGTAGTGTACATTAACCCTAGACAGTCTCTATATTGTACTAGTCTGTTGTTGTAGCATTGACAAGTCCAGCAGAGAACAACAAGAGGAACAGAATGATGAGGAAGTTAACTTCACCCCCGCACAGATGTTGAAGAGTAAATACTTCTACATCATCTGGTTTATATTCCTGCTCAATGGACAAGGCATAGTCTTCCTAACAACATTATACAAGGTCAGAGGTCATTCAATATTGTAAACATTGCCTTCTTGTCAGAGTCAGAGTTCAGTTGAAATATGAAACATGGTATTCTTATTTATTAGTAAGGCCATCGGCCAGTTTAAAATATCTCAAGTAATTGCTTTTTAAAACTCTAGTATTATCTGTGGTCAATGTGATATTGGAATACATTGTTAGGAGTTTGAGATCAACTGTTTAGGATTCATTCAGTATAACATGGCAGGACTAGACAACAAACCATGATGGTGCTTTCAGCAGTTTCTCAAAACTTTTACCCTCCCATATCCCAAACATTTTATGCTCCCATCCTCTAGCCAGCTTGTTCTCAAGGAGAGTGCTTTAAACTTCCCCCTTTTGGTTTTAAGATCACCTGGCATTTTCATGCATTTTGAGCTTCAGAAATTCCTTCTCTTGGTGTCTGCAATATAGAATAAATTAAGAAGGGTTGGGATGGACCAATGCTGTTGGGTGAAAGAGGTTTGAGGTTGTAGATGAAGAATATTCCTTAGATCATCTTCATGTTAACCAATGTCACAGTTAGGTTTCTTTATGTTGATGGAAATGCTTATTCGTCAAAGGTGTTAATATGTTGTAACTGTGATGCCGGGTATTTTGTAGATGTATATCTCTAGATCTAAATGCTATCATAGAGATTCAATAAATATAGATCCTTTTAATTCAAATACAGAACTTAAATTCAAAACTTGGAATCACAAAAGTATACAGTACTAGTTGACCAGCGGCGTAGAATACGCTGCTATTTTGCAGGGCAGGCCTGAAGCCACTGCAACCTATGCATCCGCAGTGTTATCCGCACTTTCATAGAACCCGCGCTAATTCTAGGTGTATAAATTATTAAATTAAACCATTTTATAACTTATAACTGATTTACCAGGAGCTCTACTATTGTCTAATGAAAGAAAGTACTGCAGGAATTCTAAATACTGTATATCTCTAGATCTAAATGCTATTGAAAAATACTGTAAAGATAATTTTTTATTATTAAATGTAAAAAAAAACAAAGAAATGATAATCGATTTTCATAGGGACAAGAAGGAAAATGATATTGTTTCTGTAGCTGGAGAGACTATTGAAATTGTGCAAACCTTTAAATACCTTGGTACTATCCTAAACTAAATTTTACTGCAAATACTGATTATATCAGCAAAAAAGGGCAGCAAAGATTATGATTACTAAGAAAACTGTCCTCGTTTAATGTTAGCGAAAAGGCCTTGGCTATGTTTTATCATGCTCACATCTGCAATATTTTAAGTTTCAATATCACTGCCTGGTATGGCAATCTGAGCATTAAAAATAAAAATAAACTTTATAGAATCCTAAATGCTGCTGGTAAAATCATTGGCATAAAACAAACCCCATTTGGGCAGTTGTTTGAGACAAACATCTATAAAAAAGCTACCAAGATCCTCGAAATAAAGAATCATCCTTTGTGTCAGGATTTTGTGATTTTACCATCACAGAAGAGATACAAGACACTGATAGCAAAGACAAACAGACACAAACACTCTTTTGTTCCCCTGGCAATCAAATCATTAAATAAGAACAATCTGGTATAAACTTTGTCACATGTAAATTATGAGTGAGTCTGGTGTGAATGTACACTTTGGTTTCTTATAGTTATAATTTTTTTGTTTGGTGTAATGCACAAATTGTAAGACAAATTTCCATACGGGTAATAAAGATTATTATTATTATTATTATTATATAAGGAACGAATTTATGTAAAAATGCTTTTGAAACACAAATTTGAAGGTTAATTTTATTAAATAATGAAATCAATAGACTATATTTTGTATTTTCATGTGTCAAAGTAAAAAACTATCTGTGCAAAGTGTAGTTTTAAAAATTAGATCTAGATCCTTTCGATTTATACATGGTAAACATGGCCTAGATCGATGAACTTATAATACTTTCATAGAGTTGGTCAACTTTTTTTTTGAGGGTCTTAAGTTTGTTTTAGGGCTACAATACATACACTACGGTCCCAGTTAGTACCCAAGGAACATTTATGCCAAGTTTTATCAAGATAGGTCAAACGGTTTTGATTTCTATTTGTAACATACATATGGCCTACATACATACACAAGCCTTACTTTCTACTTTATAGTATACTAGTCGACCGGCGGCGTAGCATACTCCGCTATTTTGCAGGGCCGACCTTAGGCCACTGCAACCTATGCTACCGCAGTGGGCCCTGCACTTTTATAGGACCCGCGCTAATTCTAGTTGTATAAATTATTCAATTAAACCATTTTATAACTGTGGATTTAACAGGAGGTCCTGGAAATCTCCTGAAATTGCAAAATATACGAAAAAGTCCTGGAAATATCTGGAAATTATTAAAATCTTTTGAAAACTCATACAAATCTCCTGAAATATATAGACAAAAATTGTCATTTTGAGTAGTTATTCAATATGGAAAACGCCAATTCTACGCGCGATAAAAAAAAAAAAGGGCATTAATTGTGTAATCTGGTGAAAGAAAATTCTCGCGCCTCAAACTAATGAAGAATTACTTGAGGTCAGCAATTCTTGTAGATAGATTGAAATATTTGATAATTCTTGCTATTGAGCGTGATATATGTAGGAAATAGAATTTTTATGATATACTATATGACTTCGCTACACGCAAGGCAAGTAATTCTGTATGTAGTAAAGAATGAATAAAATGCAAAGATGAATTTATTTTCTAATACAAACTATTAATTTTCACTTATTGTCTGCTTCCCTACCCAAACTTGGCCCCGTGAAATCCGTTTCACATAGGGCCCCACAATGGTTAAGTCCGGCCCTGCTATTTAGTGACCTGTAAATATACATAGTAGATTGATTACTTGTTCTCTTTCCATGACTTCTTGGTCACAATGGTTAAGTCCGGCGCTGCTATTTAGTGTTTGTAAAATGTTTGTAAAATCTTTTACATGTTTTGGATGTTCCTTCAGAGTTGAAGTTTCTTCTTAGTCCAAACCTCCCGCAGGACGAAGGGGGATGGGAGCAGGCAGAGTTTGACAGTCCAGTGTGCATCGACGTGTAAATACCCACTTGTTCTCCCCCCCCCCCCCTCTTGTTTTTTCGTGGGGTGACTATCCGCAGAAATAAGAGATCTTTCCTTTACTTCTTCTTCTCGTCCAAACTTATGAGGGAAGAGGAGAATTATATAGATTAATCCCACTTATTTATTTATTATGCTATTTTTCTCAGCTGTTATTTAAATAAACTTTTTTTGTTCTTGTTCTCAATCTTGCAGGCTTATGGACAGACATTTATAAGTGATGATTCCTTCCTGGCCTTGGTTGGTGCCTTTGCTGCTGTGTTCAATGCCTTTGGGCGCATCATGTGGGGCAGCATAGCAGACAGGTGGTCCTTTAGAGTAAGTCTCTAACCAATACAAATGTATATTGTGAATAGTAAAAAAGATATTCAATGTGTTGATGGCTTGTAGATTAAGGCAGAAGTTACTGGAATAGATTAAGATTACCAGATGTCTTGCAAATATGTCCTCATATTTAAGGCCACATTCTCCATCTGTCAGGCATAAGTCAAAGTGTGAAAATGTCTGTATTTTGCTCTGATGTTTACTGCAAGGACATATTATTCAATGAAATTCAATTTTTCATATCTTCTGGTTTAAAAAAAAAAAACTCACTGGTAAGGGAATTTATTGTCATGCATATAGCTCCTTAAAGTGGAGTATTGATGTAATGGATAATCAATCCTTGGGCAAGTACCGCCACTTGAAATTATTTGCAAGATAAGATATTTTTCAACTTCCTTCAAGAACAGTTACGTTTGTATATTTATCAGAAAAATAAGTTTTAGTCTTTGAGTTAAAACTATATCCCATGACTTTATTTCTCTCCAGGTAGCCATGTTGACTGTTTGTACTGCCTTCACTGCTCTCATGCTCACCCTACAGCTGGCTCCCTATGGAGGGAAAGCATTGTTCTTCGTATACATCTGTCTCCTCTTTGGTTCCTTCTCTGGGAGCTTTGCCTTGTTACCAACAGCTACTGCCAAGTGTTTTGGCCGCAAGTATTTGAGCATCAACTATGGCCTGGTTTTCACCTCGCAGGTAAATACTTCAGTTACTATTTAAAATCTGTGGCAGGTGAGACTAGGGTTGATGTAGTAACTTGGGTGATTTGATTCAAACTACAATCACCAAATTCTATGAGTATAACCAAAGAGGGTTTTGAGTTGAAAATCCCCTTCATAGGGTTTTGAGGTTAAAACCTCCCTCTTCAATAAATGAAAATAAAACAAACTACTGTCTCTAAATTCCATCAATGTTGCAAAGGGGGTTTCAAGATTAAAATCCCCTTCCCAAGGGTTTTGAGTGCAGAGGAAAAAAATCCCCACTCCCCAATAAAATATTTTGGCTATGCCCATGCTTGATTTTGTTTTTATTATGTGGATTCTAGTAAAGTGACGGGCACGACATGGCCTAAATTGTGCCGATGTGCCAAAACTCAAACTCTAGTGAAGTGCTGTATATTGTATTAGTTACATAGAAATTATACCACGTATTTAACTTATTACACGTTATAGTATTATTAACCATTATACTCATAATCATAGACTTTTCTCATTTAAATGACTTTGGATCTTGCATATACTTTTTATGATTCTCCAAATTTTAGTCTACACTGGCATTCATATGAATGACCGAAATAGAATTCAATGATAACAAATTACAAAAATGCACAAGTGAACAAACAAAAAAGATCTTGATTTAATTAATTATTTCTAGCAAACATCAAAATAATTTGAGTTTCTAATAAAAGAAAAATGTTAAATAACATTCCATTTAAAAACTGAAAAGAAAGCACAAAAGGAAACCATCTTCTTTGTTACATTTCTTTTTGTTTTTGGATCCACTAGTCACAAATTATCTTTATGTCTAGAGAAGTCTTGGTAGTTGAGTATTGCACAGAATTATACAAACTAAAATACTTGATTGTCTCTCTTAGATTGTGACAGCTCCACTAGGAGCATTTCTGTCTCAGACTTTGAAGTCTTCCATTGGTTGGACTGGTTTGTTTTTTATGGTGTCTGGCTTTTCTTTTGTCGGTAAGTGCAGTATGTATATTTAGGCATATTCATTTATCAATGAACACCCATGTATATGACTCGTATTTTGTCTATACCTGGTACTTTGTCTATGCCCGGTATTTTGATACAATGTTCTAGGTCAATGATGACCACAACTAGTCAGCTCCCAAATTATCATATAGATCAGGGTACTATAATTTTTTACTTAAATTGACAAGATTTTTGGGTGGTCATGTACACTCATGACTCATTCTGATGGCCGCTAATATCTTCTGCCATCCTGCAGGCAGCTACAATATAATAATCATCATTTTTTTATTACCTTTATGTACATATTTGTTTTAAAAAAAACAAAATAATTATAAAAATAATTTTAGCTAACAGATAATAAAGGTTGACATTGAAATCAAATTATGATATAAGCGTTTTATGAAACAATAAGTGGCATTCAACTCTATGTACTTCAAACTTATTATACTCAAGTTCAAATAAAACATTTTTCATTTCAACCATCCCATTGATTTTAGTTGAATTTTTTTACAACTTAGTTCAATAATACATTTAAAGTATTACATATCTCATTAAAATAAATGTCTTTATTCCACAGCCTTTTTGTTGACTGTGATATTCAATGCTAAAAGCAGAAAAGGTTTTGAGATTTGACATCTTTCTGCAGTGGTGACCATTTTTGTTGAATTTTTTACTTCAAGATTTAACTGCTGCCTGGACAACTTTCGAAAAGGCCAAATTTCATTGGTTGTTAATTATATGCTCTGGTTTTGTAAACTATTTGCATTGGTTTGGTAAATTATAAATTATGATTGATAGTTGTATTGTAAGTAAGTCTAAGATAGTTGTATGATAGTAAGTTTAAGATAGTTGTATGATAGTAAGTCTAAGATAGTTGTATGATAGTAAGTCTAAGATAATTGTATGATAGTATTTGTCATTAGGATAGCATGAGGGCATTTATAATTTAGTCTCAGGATTAAAAAAAAAAATGTTTATTGCAATATATATAGAGAGAGAGGAAGAGAGAGAGACATTACTGTTGTTTGTTGAACTTGTTCCTGTTGTTTGTTGAACTTGTTTTTTTGTCGTTTGTTTGTAAAAGGATTTTATCACTTTGTTCCTTATCATCAATTTTTTTAAAACTATATACCCGGTAGTTTTTGTTTTCTAAAGAAGTGAGAGGGTGGTACATCAAAGTCTCTTGTTACTCCAAACTCTAATGTTGCCTCCTTAACCATGTAACTTGATGTGAACATTCATTTCAAGATTCTCTATCTCCTTTATGTACATACCCCTCTGTCCCCTTCATCATCACTAAGATTTTATTCATTCCACCTACTTTTTAACTTCATAGTCAATCAAACATCAATGGTATTTTAAGATTGAATTTATTAGTTAAAGTTTTATGGGCTTTTTTTTTTTTTTTTTTTTTTTGTGAGAGTGAGATGTCAATGTTTTATGGGCATCTATATTTCATATTTGTAATTTTCAAATTTGTTTTATTTTTGCTTTTAAACAGTTTGAATGTAAAAGAGTGCAATATATTGTCATGCATGTTTATTTTGAATGGGTATGATACCCAAACTGTAGTGTTTCAAGGCTTGCTGCATTGTGGCTTGTTGTTAATCTTAATTCTGTATACTGTCTTCTTCTTGACATCTCCCTATTTTTCAGTTTTGTTTAATTGAAAAACGTAAAGAAAGTTTCATTAAGAATGACATTCCATTTGATAACTTGTTCAAAAACACAAGAGAAAGCCAACCAAGAGGCCAGTGTATTGATTGATCCTACTTAGATTGTAGACCTTTGTTTTTTAAACTCTCAAAACAAACCAATATGTTTCATGCATAGACATAGGTCTGTGGTTTACTTTTTAATTGTACAATGATTATAATATTTCAAAACAAATATAAAATTTTACGGTAAATAAGTTTAGTTGTCAGAACATATTTATACTCTGTAAGCTCTATTGTTAAAACAGACTTGTGTATGATTTAAAATTGTCATACTTAAACTGATGTTGACTTTTAAAATTAACAGTAATTTAAGATTGCTCACATGCAGATTGACCTTGTTTATTGTCAATGTCATACTAGCCCATAAAGAAATGTGCAATGTCTTTCAATGGAAACATTCCATTTGCAACAAGTTAATGTTGTAGAAATATGATGCCAGGATGATGTTACAGGGAGAGTTACATATGGTAGATGTTCCACTTTCTTTGTGATCATTTGACTTGAACCATGAAGAAAGTATTAATCTCTGATTACTAGTTTAATTCTAATCAATAGCAAATATTTCCAAATCAAAAGCTGTTCAGTGTTGAATATACCATGTTGAAGAGTTCCACTCTAGAACAGCATTCAATTTACAAGAAACAGTTTAGTTTTGTTACAGTTTTGTAGTATTTAGGTGTTTTTTTTTCTACAACAAAGACTTTCATCTTTACCATAAGAAATTTGAAGCAAATTACAAATGTAATTATATCCCTTTCTGTCACCATGATGTTCATTTAATAAAATATGTTCATGATTTGGCTCAGTGGTTATTGGTGGCCAGCATGCAGAGAATGTTTACTCTCTGTACTTTCATCTTACTGGTACAAGAGATAAACAAGTCTTGTCCAAAATTTCTCCATGTAATACCTAGCCTTTGTCTTGCCATATTTGTCCAGTTTATCATTTTCGAAACTCCTTTAGCTTACAAATGAAAAAAAACTTGTACTTCGAATGGACTGGTCAGCTTCAGTGATATATATAGTAGAGTCACTATTGCGGAACAGCTCTTCGAAATTAGTTAAAATCTACTTTATTTTGAAATTTTCTGCTAAACTACTGTAACGGTATTGCGCATGGTCCATTTCTCAACATTTCCAATATATAGGTTTTCCATTCACAGCTGAAGATTTATTTTGACTCCAGGTTAAAGTTGACAGGTGTGGAATCGTCCATTATTTTTCATGTATCAGGAGAACCGCATAGGTCAGGGCTGAAGCTTTTGTTAAAATGATAATAACTCATCATCTGCATGATACACCTAATTTTCGGTTTATAAATAGATTTGGAAAAACGTCATTTTATAGCCATCTACCAGGAATTGAATTTTTAAAAAATTGGGAGGTGTTCACCCGGTTTTTACCTTTTTAAAGATAGTCACAATTGTGAAATACTATAGATGTTATTTATTTGACCTGCGCATAGTGATTTAGATTATCGGAATTTTAACATGAGTTTGCATTAGAATACATAAATTTAAAAACATTTAGTGAATAATATTACATATACCGATAATATAGAATTTATGATTACCAGACATCCAGGGCGTGTCCTCAGTCTGGCAGATTTTATAGACCCTAGCTATTGGTACAAAATATATATATATATATATTTTTTTACAGAGTATGATTTAATTATATTTGAAATGAATTAAATTTTTGACATAGTTTTTTTGTAAACATTTTAAACATCTTTGTCTTTTTTTTTAAAACAACAGCATTGGCCCTTGCCTATTAAATGATCCAACCAGCATCTTCATCATTAATGAAACCGGATTTATATCTGACCCAAAAGACGGTGTTATTGTGTGTAAAGGCAGTAAACATGTAAGCCTATGCACGGTTACCTCAGGCTGTTAAACAGGTGACGGTGCTAACATGTATAGGCCTAAGTGCAGCAAGACAGTCTACCCATCCTTTATTAATTTATACCTACAAAAGTAATCCCTGTAAAAATCTACTTCCATGATGCCTTATTACAAATGTTAGAAAAGGGTTGGATAATGACTTCCATATTCTATTCATGCTACTATCCTTATCCCAAAACCAATTATTCCCTTAGTTGACAGCCATGCAAGATCAGGCTTTCATTTAGTCATGAGAAGCGCTCTATTGGACAAATGCCCTCAAGAAGCATATATGTTGCTATGGCCGGTGATGGGATTAATCTATAGTCCTTTGGAGGAGTTTAGAAGAAAGTCTGAAGTAAAGTGGCAGCACCCGAGATAGCCTCAAACTGCTATAGGATTGTGAGAAATTATCCCTTCAAACCAAAAAAAATAATTATTTGTGTATAATTAGGCCTATTTTTTTTGTATATATAAATTTCCGCTGCATAGGCCTACGTGTACAAATATATGTAGGTCATTAATATTTGTTTGCAAGTTTTTCTTTTTTTAAATTTTGGTTTGTTCGTTTAACTGTTAATATTATTGCTTTTTTTTTTACAGTTGAATACAAATCATAATACCATATATATATATATATATATATATATATACACTATTAATATAACAAAAAAGAAATAAAGAATAGTGGAAATTAAAACCTTGTAAAGAAAAACAGAGTAGTGTGACGTCAATTACAAAGAAGAGGTTAAGAACCTAAAAGTGACAGTGGGTGTCTTAAGCTTTAATCAAAATAAAATTAATGTAAAGGATAAGGAGTTCAAGTATTATATAAGACTAATACAATGTGTGCTTTGTTCCACATTCTTACAGTGTTCCGCAATTGTGACTTAAAAAATCCTGTTCCATAATTGTGACTGACCATATCACAGTCGATTTGAATGTAAAATTTAAATATGTGTTGCAAAACTAAACAATGCATCTCTTTGTATCGGAAAATGGATGGGCAATGCCTAGATACTTTTAGTTTTTCCATAGGTCTAACCATTACGGAGAAAAAAATTGAAAACTAAAAGAAGCAGCAAACTGTTCCGCAATAGTGACTACTATATATATATATATTTGACAGCAATGACTATAGTATCACTTGAAAATGTTCTAAGTTTGTTCCAGTAGAACCAAGCTCAAATACTAGTGTCCCCAGAGAGCCAGAAGTTAATATAACTTTTTCCAATGGTATTATTTATTAATGTGACAATCTCATTTAATTTGAAATTTATTTGTCCCATTTATTTACTTAATCAAAAAACTCGTTAAATATTTTAAAAAAATAGTGTTTTTTTTATAAGAATAAAACCTTGCTTATATTGATTGAAATTGCATCATTTATCTATCATATCTGTACACATTGTTGTTGCTGTCTGTTTTTCCCCTGATCAAGCACAAGTTCAGAGATGGTCTTAATTAGATGCAATAGGGTTGAAGGTGCATCGTCATTACAGTTTTGATTAGGTGACATTGCAATCTTCCCACTACCATGTCTCTCATCATTGCAAGGCTTATTTTCCATTAGCTTTCTACATTTTTCATATAAAGCAAAATTAAGTATGACATATCGATGAACTAATTGTTTAATTTTTTTGATTCATCTGTTGTCATTGACAATGGATAAAATGTTCAAAGTTTCAACTTGATCAGGAATGGGAAGTGGGAGAAAGAACAAAACAGATTTTGACCAGAGGGACGAAGTAAAATCAATCTTTGAAGTGAAGTCCGGTGCAGTCCTCCCTTTTAAAAGACCACTATTATGACTATTACACACATTGGAACTAGAGTGTTTTGATATTGATCCAATTAATTACACCATATTTATGACATTTTTTTTAATCATTTGACATCATTGGTGATATTCATTCCATATTATATGTTTATTGCAATACATCATTTTTTAAATGGTCAGGGTATTTTTCTTTTATTTGAAAATAAAAATATGTTACAATTATTTTAATTTAGCTGCGCAAGTATTGGATTTTTTTTTTTATCATACTCAGTTATTTACTTTTCAAATGTAACGTTATATACAACTGTGATCATTCCAAACTTACATGCCTAATTAAAATCAATGTATATTGATAGGACTTTGAGTCTTTTCATTGCTATAGGCTCCATTGACAAATATTTATTAAGTTCTCGGACTATGAAATTTAAGTTGACATTTGTTTTTCAGATGCATTACAAACTGTTTTATAGCCACTGTTAGCAAATAGTTTAAGTCAGTGATGCCCAACCTAATTTGACCTGTGGGCCATTTTGATTTCCAACACTTGTGTCGCAGGTCACTTGACCAAAAATGTACAAAAACTAAATGAAATTGACCTGAAACATTTTTTATTAGGAACCTGTGGATCTAGTACATTAATTAATGGGATATTGGAATTATTTTTTTTTTACGCATTGGAAACTGGCTTCTATTTTCTATTGAAAATGTGAGCAACATTGTAGCTAGCTTTACCAATGACTCATCTCTTTTTGATAAATATGTCCATTGATCCTATTATAACAATCATATTCACGACTCAAACCAAGAATGTCGTCATATTTGTTTTATATTCCATTTATATGTTGTTTTTTTAAAAACTGCCACAATTTAGAAAACAAATATGTTGGCTTAATATCATGTTCCACAAAAAAAGTTAACATCCATTCACTTTTGCTTTTAGATTCTAAATTCAGACACAGAGTCCATTTGTAGTTTCTTCGGCTATCCCATTTCATTAACCTACAAATTTTAAATGTCATGGTACCAATCAGGGTTCTAATGTAGATAAAGATACTTTTTTTCAACCTTTTTTTTTTTTGAAAAAAAAAAAAAAAAAAAAAAAAAAAAGAGGGGGAGGGATTTTTCTACACTTTGTACCAACGTTTTGGCAGGCCGCATGAAACCACGCCCATATCCGGCCCACAGGCCATATTTTAGGAATCACTGGTTTAAGATGTGAAATTCATGTTTCATTTCTTTAATTTGGTTTCATTTCTTTAATTTGCAACTGAATACAGACAGTCCTCTAAGTACACACTTTAGGAGTTAAAAACCCAAAACTGTATTAGATCAAGAGCTATCAGGGAGACAATGAGTTTCAACATCAATACAACAGTCCAAAAACAAAAAGGATCAATTGTTTATTTTGTCATAGCTTTCATTCAAATATACACAGAAAGTGTTGCTCTCATAATTACATCACAAATTTACAAACACATTAGTCACCATGCCTATGTGTGTAAGAAAGGCGTCAGCATTAAAGTTGTCTCTAAAATATAGTTGTATTTAGACAGACCTTTCTATGGACACCTGCCAGGGCTGACACAAGGAGACGTTAACAACTACAAATTCACACTATAAAGTTTGCATGATGTCAACTAAAGCACAATGATACAAAGGTGAATATGAACAGAATGAATTTGTTGGATGCATGCAGTACCATCCATTGAGTTATTAGGTGGACTGGCAATGACTGAGCAATGGACTGGGTCCAAAGGATGGTCCCAACAAAACTTGACTGTATACTAAAGTAGCCTGTGTAACATAAGTCCAAGCAATAACCTTATTGGTCCAATAATTGAACAAGTGTAGTGTAAAAAAAAAAAAAACAATACCAGAACAAGGTATTATATTTTAAGCCAATCTTTGAAAAAAAACAAACAGCTAAGTACTATATTGTTGAAGCCAATCTATTTCACTCCTGTTTAGCTTTGTGGATAGCCTTTCATAGAACAGGAGCAGAACATCCCAATTTACCTGACAAATAAGATGTATACATATACCATATTATATTTTCTTTTGCAATGTATGGCTTCTGTGTGTATCATAAAATGGCAAGTAAAAATGAAGGGGGCAACAATATTGTTACATCAAACACTGTCATAAGGAAAAAAAAAAAGGTTGCATTATTGCATAGTTAGTAACTGACTTGACACTTGGACTACAAGGAGGAGTGAAAACCAAATCAATGGTTATATACAACTACAAAGATTGTATGTAGACATCATTACTTCATTCAAAACCAATTATTGCTAGAGTTATCAATTGTCAACAGTAAACAGACTCAATCACTGACATCATCGGTGGTATAATTTTCACTTCCTAGGATTTGACTCAAATGGTTTACAGTCTATTCTGTCTCATTCACACCACTACTTTTGCAATGCTTATTTTTTCCATTTTAATTTCATAGCTACAAACCCGTAAGAACAATTTATAAATGAAATACAAGAACTGTCTATTATTATGTATACAAACAAATGACAAAACAACTAAGCCATAGTGCACAAGGAAGTTCACATCAAGGGATGATCCTAGCCAGCCCATATTGTCAAGAAAGGCCAGCAACATATCTCCTTAGCTCATTTAATCATCTGACAATGTTCTAGTGTTTGGTATATATCAGAGGCAGTCCATGTTTAGTCCCAGAGTATCCCAAACATAAATTATTTCCCTTGACAACCTGCCATAATCAAAGGATTATTTCTTTGTAGAAGCCTTACAATATTTGAAAACTGTCTATTTTAAAAGTCCTCCACTTTAACTCGTACAATGCAATGCGTTATATCATATTTGTACAATCTTAGGCCACATTAGAAATAGAACTATAGTACACAAGCAGTAATGTAATAATTTACTTCACAAAATATAAAAGAATGAGAAAAACAAAAAGGTCGAAAATAAGGACAAAATGGCAACAAGAACAAGCTCATTATGAACAGTGTTTGTATACTGACCAAGTCATAGATGTAGTTCCAGGCTGTTCAACAGGAGACAAGACTATTAGGAAACTATGTACAACTATAGTAACATTAAGTCTCCACATCTTGCCCTAGAAATAGATACAATAGACTTATATATATATACATATATAATACATAAATCTTAGGCAGCCACAAAAATAAAAGTTCTCTATTATAAGTATGCATGATAAAAATACTCCAACAACATACATAGGACTGAAAGATGACAAGTAACGTATTAAAGAAAATAAAAACAATGTCAATAGACCAGACAAAATAAACCCTATAAATCTTTGTTCTGACAATAAATAAAACATACACACATGCCAATGAATGCAGAAAAAGGACCTAATTTGTCTTGTCTATATATAACAGAGGGTATAGCTTAGAGAGGAGCAATTCCATATTTTGTTAAGTGATGTGATGGTATCTGTTTATTACATTTTCCAATGTCACTGTACATATAACATACATATATTACATCAGATCCTCTGATATTCTTACGGTACTAAATCCTTTTCTTAATCTATATCAGCATATGTACATAACTAAATAAACTGCCTAAAACTATTCAGCATGAAAAAAAAAAAAAAAAGATTTTTGCTTAGAAAACCAAGGGGTTGAATTAGAATAGAAGACAATTTAGACTGGATCAAGTACCTTAAGAATCAACATGGACCACAAGGATGGAACACATTTTGTTCAGACCATTACTTCCAACATAAAAAAAAACCTACCACACTACATTAAACAGAATCACTAAATGTAGACAACTCATTTCATTAAATTCAGAGTTGTGTGTCACACATTTCTTCAAATAAAAGCACAACTAGTGGTTCTCTCACAAAGCAAGCAGCTCTTTTTATGTAAACCACAACATTGGTGTAGCTCCTAATCATTAGTAGGTATTTTATCTAGAATCTTCACTCAGAGGGAATTGAAATAACTTGCTTTGAAAGTATAAATCATTGAACAATTCATTTCAAAATTCCCACACAGTGATACATAATGATCCTAGAAATCAATACCACGATGGTAAGAGACTAGAAGTGCTTGGCCACATCTCCATCATTATAATGACACAGAGAACAACAAGAGTTTAATGCTGACAGAGTAACCCCCCACTGATATAGAATTAGTACTTCCTACAAGCAGGTACTGAAATGAAGCCATTTGTTACAGTGCTCAGCTCTTCTATAAAACATATAGGATATTTAGTGGACAAGAACAAAACAACTTTATTATCAAGACAGTTTTATTCATCACACTAACTCTATATGGTATGGTGCAGCCATGAAACTGTACAGTTTTCCTACACTCATATGAGTCACTTCAAGCACAAATTCAAACAAATACCATCTTTGTATTCATTTTGTTTTTGGCCCTTTTCATGTCCAACTGGAAACAATGAAATTGATGAGCACTCTCAATGGCTTTCATTGTGGCAGATACTTTTACAAGGAGTTGAAAATAACTTGCTCTCATTCAAATCATGTTGTTTTTTTTAAAGTCCTATAATTATATTCCATAATTTCTGCACACAATTTGTCCATGACATTTAAAAAAAAAAACACAATACAAATTGAATACAAAAGGGTTAAAAAATATTTTTTTAAATAAATCTATTCTAAAAACATTATCAAAAGTTTTTTGTTTTTTTTTTAGTTCTGTGTTATTTCTTAGGACTGCACACAAAAATCTGGTCACAATTTGTTTCCCACAAAAACTGAAAGTAATCATTAGATTTAGATTGTACTACGTTCTGTTATCCTTTAGATCCAAGAAACTGAAAAACACACTAACACAGTCCACATGTGAAAATGACCAACCAGTGAGTTGTATTATCAGGCCTTCAACACAAGCTCAGCTAGCGACAAAAAACACTTCCTGTCAGTCTATTTCATTCCCATGATTCAACTAATCAGGATGCTCTTACTTTCTCATCTCTTGATGATTCGCCTGACTTAACTAAAGACTTATACAATTACTAAACTGTAGTAATCAAAGAATAAGTCAATAAGACAGTGGTTGGCTTAAGTCAGGCAATCAGAGCATTAGTCTTGGCCAGTGCTCTTGAAACAAAGATGTCAGCTCTCAAAGTCATTGAGAAATGTGTTCAGAAAGTCAAAAGATGGTCTGGAGTGAGCGTTATTCTGCCAGCAGGACAACATCACATCATAAACTTCCTGTGGACAGTTGTCTGGTTTGGGCATGCGGTAGCCATCACGAACACTTTCAAAAGCTTCTTTGCTTGCTTTGTCTGTGGGGTAGAGAAATTTAAACATGTTAGATTGGGATTACCTTAAAGATACATTACATGTAAGTAACACAGTACTAACAGTCAAGTAGAAAAATATATAAGATATAACTAACTACTGAGCTGTACCTTCATAAGGCTCTTTGCCAAATGTAAATATCTCCATGAGAACTATCCCAAAAGACCAGACATCCGCTTTAGTACTGTACTTGTTATAGAGCAGCACTTCAGGGGCCATCCATTTTATTGCCATTTTTAAACCTGAACAAGAAGTCCACAAAATAGAATGAAATAAATAGATCTAAAATATCAACAAAACAGAGGGAAATAAATAGATGTAAAATAGTCTAAAAATAGAAGGAAATAAATAGATCTAAAATAGTTTACAAAATAGAAGGAAATAATAAAATGAGATCATGAAAGGAAAATACAACTCATAATTAACATGGACTTAAAAACCACCTAGGATGGGGAAAAGAACAACTTTTTAAAAAACTGATTGTAAAGATTAACTCAAGAGTTAACCCAGAGCACATTCTTACTGACCTCGACGAAAGTTAAAGTCTGGGTCATCCATGGCTTTAGTCATGCCAAAGCCTGCCACTTTGATTCTATTGTTGTCTCCCACCAGTATATTCCGAGCCCCAAGATTTCTATGTACAAATTTCTCCTTCTCCATGTAGGCCATGGCATCAGCAATCTGCTCAACATATAATTTAAATTATCATAATGAAAATTAGCTAAATTATCTGTGTGAAAAAAAAATAAAAAATGAATAGTTTCAACATTTCTAGTTTATATAAAATTAATGTTTCTATGTAAGTCCTCTCTGACAAACTCAATAATTATTCCTCTCTTTGCTAGAACAATCAAATATTCAATTCTTGTGAATACATTATATATTAGAACTACCATTACAGACAGAAGTAGTATATCATTAACAATTGGAGAATTCAACAATTTCAATAACAAATGATGTTGCACCTCAACCAATCAAACTCTTTCCTAGACAGGATGGATAATACTTTGACTTTGAAAATGTTGACAATGAAAAAGAACTCAGACCTTCAAAAAATATGTGACAAATTACTAGTATTATTTTAATCAAAAGCAACTCAAATCAATAGAAGGTGCAGGTACTAAAATAATTATCCTGATGATTTTATTATTAAATATAAAGCTATTAGTAATTTAAGTGTGGTATTGACATGTAACAAACGCATCTAGATTAGAGACTATAATATGGTGAATGTGTAGAGGCAAACTGATGACTGTATTTGGAAATGTTTCTCACCTGAGCACCAATGTATATCAGCTGTGAGAGTGGTAAACTAGCACCGGTTTCCCTGAGATACTTAGACAACTGACCATGAGGCATGTACTCCATCAGAAGGTAGCAAGGTTCCTTCTCACTGCAGACCCCTCGCAACTCCAAGATGTTGGGATGCTGCAGGGTTTTAAGTATCTGAGCCTCATCCAAGAATGCAGCAGTAGTGACACAATTGATATTCTGCATCTTGACAGCCACCTCTATAGAGCCCTGCCATTTGGCTAGAGAAACAGACTTTAGAGTTAGACATGCTTTATTTGTTTTACTTTAGGATATGTACATTAGATACATGGATTGGCTTCTAAACTTTTGTATTAAGTTATGCCATATGGTAATGTAACTTGGTTAAAACATGTGATGCTATTAATAAATGTATTGTGGAGAATATGTCTTGCTGTTCTAAGTGGAAATGGTTTCTAGTATTTAAATGTCAACACACTTTATCTGCACTTGATAACAATGTAACAAGCCAATCAATTGATCACATAATACCTTCGCCATTTTTTACAACTAAGTCCACTACACAGGGCTATAATAATAAAGAACAGATAGGCTTTCATAATTCCAACTATTTTCATGATAGTTTGTGGAAAATTGATACTAACATTCAAAAACATATTATGAATTTTCCTTACACATTTTGTTTCAACAATAAAATAAAATGGATGTCTAAACAAAGAACAATAATTATTTATATAAATAGCAAATAATCACCTTGCCAGACTTCTGCAAACTGACCACTGCCCAGTTTTTTTATTAGATGCAAGGTACTCCTTTTTGTCTGAAATTCATCTTCTTTCCCACGTTCCATAGCCCAAATTAGCGAGCGTGGTTTGGCACAGGTTGACGCAAGCTTACAGCATAATCCATCTACAGACTCTGTCAAAGTAATAACAGCAATGAATAAGTTGAAGATAGATAATTAACATTTTTAGTAACAAAGCTGTAAATAAGTGTTTTTTTAAATGACAAAAATTTTTTTGCTCGTGGAATGGAAACGGATAAGATATTAAAAAAATGTGTAATTAAATTAACCTCTATTTACAACTTTGAATAATTAAAATGATTTATTTCAATTATTTTGAATTCATTTATTTTTTTGAAAATGTTTAAATATTGAATTTAAGTGACAAAGTCACCAATGTAATACAGAGTGTCTACTTTATAATGTCATTTGAATCTCCATGTTGTTTAATTGCCCAAAAAAAATTCAATTATATGCATAGCAAGGATTTCAAATTAGACTTACAACTTATCAAGTTTTTACCAAATATATAATTTATAAATGAAAATACCTACCCTGATAATGTTTGACCAAGTCAGCCAGAGAAAAGAATGGCCGAAGCTTAGAAATAAAATAACACTCTTTCCCATCTGGCATCTTCTTGGTGATGATCTTATAATGCTTGACAAGATAGCCTCTTAGTTCGTCACAGTCCCGGACACTTAATGTGTAGGTATCTGACAATGACAGATACAAGTTTTTTTCAACACTAAATTCACTGTCTTTAAACATAAGAAATTAAAATGGAAGCTATTCTGTTTATTTTAACCTTATCAAGTTTCCAAGTTTCATAATATAATTTAGATCAAACTATAAATACAAAAATTTAAAAAAAAAAAAAAATCTTGAAGAGCTAATCAAAATAATGTAACAAAATGAAGCTGTGAGAAAGAATAATAAATTTAACGACACTTTTTTTTATTTGTTTAACAAGATACCTGTGTGTCAGGTCATGATTTTTTAAAAGTTCTTTTTCCATTACCAAAATAATATTCTTATTTTTTGGTAAATGCTAGAAAATCAACAATAGATATGTTTTATACCTGGTGACATTTCTCCCAGCCTGACTAAAAAGGTTCCCTTGGGATAGTCTGGAGCCAGGAGCCACTCCTCTGAGGCATTCCTGCTTACTTTACCAAAATACCAGCTGAAGTAGGAGAAACAATATAGACAAAATAACATTTATTTAGAGATGACAGATACTTAGGGAAAATAAGCATTTATTTGGTTTCAATTGTTCACCATTGGTTAAGCTTACCCACAGACTTTAACAATTATTAATGGTCAACTTAAGTAGCTAGCTGTTTTTGTGGCAAAAAACCCTCTCTTTTACAAAGTTTTAATGAGATAAATACTTTTAAGTATGCTAAACAATTGTTTACATTTAGTTGTTTCAATGATGAAATATTGACTTACTCATAAGCCCTGTGCCTGAGTTCCCTTGGCGAGGGAGGATACAAACTACGAGGTGGAGAGGCCTGATATCTCTGACCAGAGTCACAAGGGGATTCCCAATTCTCCTCTTGAATAGTGTCTGCCAAACTTAATAATATGAAGTTGTCAGGGAAACCAGATACTCCACTTAGAGGTACTTGTGTGCTTTTGCGGCACATTGGGCAAGGAAAGTAACCAGGCTGATTGCCTGGGTTACGACGAGCATAATCCTTTGGAAAAAAAAAAGACAAAAATTAATGAAAAATATAATTTGAACTTAAAAAAAGATAGTATTTGGAAAAAAAAAGACAAAAATTAATGAAAAATATAATTTGAACTTAAAAAAAGATAGTATGTAATGAATTTTGGGAAAAGCATAAGATGGACAATGGAAATCATTGCCCAAACTAAGCAGGTATGAAGATATGCACAACACTGAAAGCTTTTAAAATGTGCTGTGAAAATCTGAGTAGGAGAAAAACTATATATATCATTCAGTCCAAACTAAGAATGACAACCTTTTCCAAGACTTGTGTTCTTTAATATGACCTGAAGCCAAATTTTGGTCAAAACAGTTAAGCTGACATTTGATGAGAAAAGAAAAAAAAAATTTAGTCAATGTACTGACCACAGGACACATATTCTTGTATACTGTAGGCCACAGAAACAAGCAACACTGCTTGGGTACACCCATTATCTTGCTGGTCCCAAGTCTTGAAAAAGGAGTAAGAGAGACTGTAAGGCTAGCAACCTCACACAATAAATTATTGCTACAGAAACTGCAAATACATTAAGACAGCTAAAACTTGGCCAGGAAGGTTCCTCTTTGGAAGAAAGCTGCTCAGAAGCAAGCTCAAAGGGAACTTTATTTAAACTGTTTTTGTTTATTTAGTATGCATATAGTAAAAAGTATCAAAAACCTCCAGGCATCCCCAAGCATCCAGATGGAATTGTTCTTAGAAATGTCAAGTAAGTCCTACTACCATCCCCTGTTCTTAAAATTGTATTCTAGTGAGTCATATTGGTGATGAACAGTTTTAATCAAACATTCTAATAATTTTTCTTGCAGTGTTATAGTGAACTCAGTCAACAGTCAAAGAAACAAACTAACAAAGATACCTAAATGAAGCATTATTGACTAAATATGTTATGGAGAAGTATAGACTTACCTGAAGACATAGTTCACAGAAAGAGTGCAGACAAGGCAGGGCCTTTGGTCGTTTCAGGGGCTCAAGACATATTTTACAAGACAAGAAATCTTCCTGGAGTTTTTCTTTAAGGCTACTACTATCGTTGTGGGGCCTTGCCATTGTTAGCCATTCTGAGAATAAAACAAAAAGTGGTGATGATGTAACATCTATTTAATACAAGTAATAACAATAAAATACTTGTAACATATTTACACATAGTCAATTTCAAGAAAAAAGGGAGAGAAACTGAGAATAAAGTAACCAAATTCTTTTTTTTTTTATATAGATTTTTATGTAGATTTAAAAATCATTTTTTTGAAGAATATCTTAATCTAAATAATGTGGATATATATAAAAAGTGAAATAATTTTAATGCATCACAGAGAAAAAATAATTAGAAAAAAAAAAAAAAGGTTTGTTTGTGTGTGTGCGCGTGGGGGTATTAAAAAAAAAGGAAAAAAATACATAGCAAATTAATGAAGTCCAGATAATTATGAAAATAGACAAACCACATTGTAAACAATAAATTTAGAAAAAAAAAAAATATTGATATTTCAAGCAATTAGAGATGGTTCATGCAACATAAAAGGTAACAAAAATATCCTAATAGCAATGAAACGTCACTGAGTAATACAGACAAATTTCATAGATATAAATTTTGTAGTTGTAATCACTGAGGAAGTAGACATTTAATAGTCTGTGATGGAGAAATTGAAAATAGTTTACTAATAATAACATAAACATACTTTGTTAAAAACATCATCAAAATGTTATGACACATGATGAATGATGACTTTGAAAAGTTAGTGGTCTCAGCTGGCCAGGTATATTTTATTAAATACAAAATAAAGTAACCTTTTGAATTAGTAAAAATATAAGAAGAAAAATTGTAAATTTTAGAATTTACCCATATACTGACATTTAACTGCTCCAACATAGGAACACAAAAAGTATTTGATATAAAACTTTAGACAGTGATTTTTTTAAAAATTTATTGCAAAATTATAACAATCCTTGTTCAAGACAGATGCAGAAGACTAAAGAAAACTAAAATAGACCCCCAGTAGACAATGGCAATGAAAAATATGCAGGTTTCAACTTGGTTTGCCTAGTCCTGTGAAACACTGCACTCATCCTTCAGAATCATACACATTGCCATATAAAACATCCAGACTTTCCAAAATTACTTTATCCTGACGAAATGAATCCAAATTTTTGGCCGATTATTGTTCATATTAATACAAATGATGAGGCACTTATTTTTTAACTAGTCAAGATACTAGTTAAAAGAGTCTGGTGAAACTACAAAAAAAAAAAAAAAAAACCATTTGAAATGGCAAACATCACACTTCTCACTGACTTGCTAACAGCTTAGTCAAAATGCTTTGGGTTTGTTTAGTTTTACAAAGCTTATATCAACTCATTCTGTCTGTGTGTCTTTCTGTTTGGCCAAAAGTTTGTACATGTTATTTCTCTGACACCCCAATCTCGAATCAAGCTGAAATTTTGCACAATTATTTTATTTTACATGACAACACAAAAATCAATTTTTGTTTTTAAAGTATTTTTTTTTTATTTTGCTTCTTTACAAAGCTTATATCAACTCAATCTGTCTGTCTGGTAAAAAGTTTATACATGTTATATTATTTCTTTTACCTGACAACACAAGAATCAATGTAAAAATTTAATGATTTGTAATTAATTATTTTGTTTGGTATTTTGAACAAAGGAAAGAAATTGCACTTGACTGAAGTGGTGGTTTAAGCTGAATTAGTCTGCAATATAGGTCACCTCTTTATATTGAAATAAACAATACATAACTATACAATCTTATTTAGTTATAAGTAACTCACAAGCAGAGTAGTCAGTATGTTGGCTTGAGCCATGAGTTCCAATTCAGGTCGTTTTCCATTCTTTTTTTTTTTGTAAATGCTTTGAAAAACCAATTAAGGTAAAATCCACCCAGGTATCCCATTCTTTCTCTCACCCCACCCCCCACCACCATTTTCCGACTGGTTCATATAAGTGATAGGATGGATCATAACCCACTGAGAAAGCTCAAAGCATGAAATAGCACTAAACAAAAACAATTGGTAAAAAAAAAAAATATTAATCACAGATTTATTTTTGTTGGTCTAGATCTATTACAAATTTAATAACATGAGTGATCTAGACTAATTGATACAATTACTCTTTGTATAAGCTTTGTTTTTCTTGTCAAAGTATCTAAACATGTTTACTTGCTCTTAAAAGCTTGTGTACTCACTTGGACTCATTGGAATTTACTAGTAGAGTGATTTAAAGATAGTTAATGTGAATGGTCTGATGTAAACCAAATATTCTTCTCTGGTGGAAAAACAAAATCACAGATTCAACACAGGCCAGGAGTGAAAGAAATCAAGCTCTAAACAGAAATTCTGATGGTAGCACAAGTCAGTGAAAAAACAATTTAGCCAAAGCTATGGTGTCCATATGGAAAGCAAAACCAGTAGTGCAGAGTTAGGAATGTCAGATGTCATCAAAGTATTCTAAGTAGTGCCAAGTAAATGCCGATGAACATGCCAGGAAACTGCATCAGTGCAAGCCAACAACAGAGTGGAAACAAATGAATAGAGTTCTTGTGTTATTTGACTACCTAGGTAAGAAGTTGTTGTTTTTTTTGTTGAGTAAAACCTGAAGAAGTCACTTTGTGCCACAAACACAAAAAGAGACAGCAATAAATATAACAAGAAATAGGAGAGAGAAAACGTGTGTGTGTGTGTGTGTGTACAGTGCATTGCTATGGTTTACTCAACGTGCGCGTGCACACACAGAATCTCCAGGCCCTATTGACATACTGCAATGTCCCACACGTGTCATCGAACACTGCACAAATCATTCGAATGTTTAGTCAGACAGTCAAGTCAGAAAATGATTTTCTTGTACAAACACACACGCGCGCGCGAGACACTGCACCTCGTCCAGTTTATAGTAACAGATACGTGTAATTAGGTCAAAAGAATACAAACTAACTGAATGAAGCTAGTTCCCATCATTCTGTTGTACACACGTACTGTACTTGGCCGGTACCTACCCAATGTTCTCAGAGTTGAGATAGGCCGGAATAACGTAGCGAGGCTCAATTCAATGACTGGCACAATTGAATACAAAACTAAAGGATGAACTGAAGAATGAATAACAAAACATGAATCTACCTTACTCATGAAACAAAACGTTGATCCTTAAAACAAGATCTAAGCTCACTGCTTTGTACACAAAGGCTTGACCAAAACTAAGTTGATACTAGCAAAACACTATTGTACACAATCCTCTCTCATATCATTTAGGTCAGTAGTAGTTAGTCACTGGCACTGATAACATTAAGAGAAGGAATGGCTCTAAAAGGTAAACACAAGAGTAACGTCACGTTGTATACAACCGTGTCCTCCCTCCACTTTTCATTCATTCGTTTGGAGCTGGTAGATTTCACCTTACGCTATAAACAACCCTCGCATCCAGATTTCAGGGTAAGACAACCCATTCCCCACCCCCTTCCACATTAGAAACCGAAACAGGCCAATGGAAGGTCCGATGTAGGGGTCGCGTCCCAAATCAATTACGGAAAGTGTGCGAGAGATGGAAGGGTATGAAATAAATCCTCCAGTAGCGACCCGATCGAACGTATCTGCTCTGGAGACTTTTAATTGAAAACAGCAAAGGATAAGCTAATTCCATTCAGGGAACTCTCACAACTATCCATGAAAGCTGTCTCTTTGAACATACACAGCCTGCTTCTCGCTTAACTCAATTTGTCAATTAGCAATCCATTTGCTTTCAATACCCACGCGCGCTCACATAAGTAAGGCGTTGTTAATTGGATACTTTTACAGTGAATCTCTATTCGGTTGAAGTCCAAGACTAAAACCTACTTTCAGTACAAAACATCACAGACAAAAGTCGATCTAGAGCTCAAACACCAGATGTGGAATGCAGACAAACACATACACTCTACCTTCTCACCACCGTACATTTACTTGTCTCTTACTTGTCTCCCAAAACAACTTTTCAATACATTTGTATATTCTTGTTTTTTTCTCGGTGAGGCGGGGTGATAACGGGTGTCATGTTGAGATTACGATAACCTCAAGCAAAACGCGTTTCCTCTAATCCCTAGCGGGGGAGACGTACAAAGATTTTGTTATCCTCTCTTCTGTCTCAACAGGCCAGAGCTTTGGAGAGTTTCATGGACTATAATCCCTTGGTGTGGGATTAATAGAGTTTAGTCAGAAACACAAGACAGCGGTATTTCAAAGGCCCAGGTGGCATGTCGTGATGTAACCAGGACACGGTAACACTGGGAACACAAAGTGAGCACATGTTTAGGGAACAACAAAAAAGACGTCATATAAATCAGTGATTCCCAAAGTGGTCTATATAGACCCACAGGGGTCTATGACGTCTTCCAAGGAGTCTACGAAAGTGAAATAAAATGGGGGGTCTATGAGACGTAAACGGGATCGAGTCATTAAATTTTATTTTTCTATGAATGGAAATAACTCATAGCCCTACACACATATTAGTTGTACCTTTACTTGCTATGAAACTCAACCTTGTTATTCGAAGGATTTTTTTTTTAATTTTTAATTGTTAACATTGTATTTAGATCTAAATACAAAAAATATTGTGTACACGAAACTAATATTTAACAATGTCTGAATCCAAACAGAGATGTAGATAGCTTAGTGTTATTTTAAATGTGGCTTCATTCCTTCCTTCATCGCCTATGTGCCTGTTATGCAACACAATTGTAAGTCTTGACACTATGAAACCTTCTAAGCTGGAGGTTCCTTTGAGGTGATGACACGCTGATCAAATAGATGAAGATTTGAAATACTTTCAAACACTCAAAGATCAAGTTCTGACAAAATGTTTGCTTCAACATCACAAAGAGGAGAAATTTGCGAGCATTTGACAATATCTCTACTCATAGCAAAATCTGGAAAACCGCAAACTATAGGCGAAAAATTGATTTTGCCATCCATTAAAGAAGTTTTAAGAACTTTTTTTTTTACACAAACCTGTGTCTGATAGCGTAAAATAAATTCCTGCTAGCAACAGTACAGCTGAAAGGCGTATTGGTGAAAGATTTATGACATTGAAAGCAACTAAACAACATATTTCTCTATAACATAAATTATATTTCTCTATAAATTTTGACGAGTTAACCTTGCCTGGTAATGAAGTATTATTAGTGGCCTAAGTCGTTTTATTATGAATCAAGAAATCCAAAGAAGAACAGCTCATTGCTGAGAACTTTCACCAATTGCTCCTACACCCTTAAGTCCAATGAATGTCGAAATGCTCAAATTTGACATTATTATTTTTCTTTTTTTAAAGTTTAGGAGTTATTAGATCAACCAAATAATAATCAAGCATAATCAATGGACTAGTGTAACATTACAAGAAGAACTGCTCGGGGTAAGAACTAATGATGAGCTTTTAGCACCATTTCAAATAATGACTATCAGCTCTTCTCGCTTCAAACAAAGATTACTCCTGATACTGATCAGGCATTACAGAATATCCCCAGGAGGTTGTTAATTGTTTTTCCATCTTCATATCTAGTGGGAAAAGGTTTCAGAACGGTTGCCCATCTTCTAATGAAAAAAAAAAAAGAAAAGCTGGACATCGGTTTCATTAGAATTTCGTTAACACACATATATACCATATATATGTTCAATAATATTAGCTAAGCAGGGGGTCTACCGAATACACGACAAGGGATGTACGAGACAAAAAAGTTTGGGAACCAATGATATAAATGATCAAGGATCTGCAGGTTTTAATTCTATGGACGTTAGATCGCTTACAAACGAGGAACTTTTTAAGCAACTATATCACTCTGATGATAAATCTGTTACACTGCATTTCGTGTGAAGGTGACCTGTGGCTAATAGTTTATGCGATATAGAGTGCAGAACTCATCTGATGGTACATTTTCACGTCCAACCATTGCACAACGATGTTTTCAAATTTGACAAAAACCAATTTAGTATTATGTCACTCTAAGCATGACTAGTGTTTCTAGTTAGACCAACGTGCGTAAATATCGAAACAAACACAATTTGACCAACAATGGAATCCCTCCAAACAATGATACAATGTGTAATAGTAAAGAACAAATGCATACATCGGTACATAATAATCATTCTTTTTTTTATTTCTCGAGAAGCAAAAAAAAATTTTTTTTTATTTCCAATCAACTTGATGCTAATGCTATCTTTCTTCAATCCCCCCCCCCCCCGAAAAAAAAACGAATAATCTTTCCTTTGTGGACCCCCCCCCCCCCAAACTAATAATCTTTCCCTTCTGACCCACCCCCCACCCCCACTTGAAACCCGTCTGAATGGAGGACACAACAATCAGACGACTTCCTGCATTTTTTTATCACTTGAAGTAGTCCACTCCGAACTGGGTTGACAGAACCAGACTGTATTCATGTAACCAGTCTAACTACACGATACTTTGATTTCAGGTTGTGACGACAGTATGTGGCCAGTCGATATATTCAATCAGTAGTGAGAAATACACAGTTCATATTTAAATTTTTAACGAACACTAATTATCTAGTGAATTTTAAAGAGTTATACAAAAACTTTTTTTTTTAAAGGGATGGGTGGGAGGGAGCAGTTACAAATGCAAAGAAAAGCAAAAGATGAAATAATCGTTGTACTGTTGAAGCTTATCAGATGCTATTAGAATAGAAGAATGCTCTCTACTAAATAATTCGTCAATAATCCCTTTAAAAAAAAAACTCCGAGGAATTAAAAAGCTGCAACTGATAAAATCAAAAGGTGTATTTGAGTCACTAGGTGCCGATAGTTAAAATGACTTTTTGAATGATTTAGACAGATTGGGAATAGATGGGATTTCGCACAGACCACAACGATGTCAAAATTAACACAAACATTGCCTGTTCACAAGTACCACCATCAAAGTACCATTTGTCATCAAAGTACCATTTGTCATCAAAGTACCATTTGTAAGACAAACGTTCTACATGATTGCCGTGAGACATTGTCTTAAATCATTTCAACAACCAATGGACGTTTCTAGAAAAGAGTTCATATAATTTTAGAACAAATACAATGTGGGCAAAGTCTCTTAACCTTGAAGATTTATTAGCAATATTTTATATCAAGTAATTTTTTTTTTTAATCTCCAGAGCCACACTTTGTATGTTCGTGTCCTCGTCACATCCTCAATTCCTAGCGAGAGCAGACATCAAACAACGTGACTTAAACCTAACTAATCAGTATTGCTTCAAACAGCACACAATGCTCGGACTTGAAAGAGCGCACAGAGCCTCCAGCCATGTTTGCTATTCTAACGTTGTAAAGCACGGGTAGAACAAAGATTGGCAGACACTTTGAAACAATGACACACACACAAAGATAGGCAGACACTTTGAAACAATGACACACACACAAAGATTGGCAGACACTTTGAAACAATGACACACACACAAAGATTGGCAGACACTTTGAAACAATGACACACACACAAAGATTGGCAGACACTTTGAAACAATGACACACACACAAAGATTGGCAGACACTTTGAAACAATGACACACACACAAAGATTGGCAGACACTTTGAAACAATGACACACACACAAAGATTGGCAGACACTTTGAAACAATGACACACACACAAAGATTGGCAGACACTTTGAAACAATGACACACACACAAAGATTGGCAGACACTTTGAAACAATGACACACACACAAAGATTGGCAGACACTTTGAAACAATGACACACACACAAAGATTGGCAGACACTTTGAAACAATGACACACACACAAAGATTGGCAGACACTTTGAAACAATGACACACACACAAAGATTGGCAGACACTTTGAAACAATGACACACACACAAAGATTGGCAGACACTTTGAAACAATGACACACACACAAAGATTGGCAGACACTTTGAAACAATGACACACACACAAAGATTGGCAGACACTTTGAAACAATGACACACACACAAAGATTGGCAGACACTTTGAAACAATGACACACACACAAAGATTGGCAGACACTTTGAAACAATGACACACACACAAAGATAGGTAGACACTTTGAAACAATGACACACACACAAAGATAGGCAGACACTTTGAAACAATGACACACACACAAAGATTGGCAGACACTTTGAAACAATGACACACACACAAAGATAGGCAGACACTTTGAAACAATGACACACACACAAAGATTGGCAGACACTTTGAAACAATGACACACACACAAAGATAGGCAGACACTTTGAAACAATGACACACACACACAAAGATTGGCAGACACTTTGAAACAATGACACACACACAAAGATTGGCAGACACTTTGAAACAATGACACACACACAAAGATTGGCAGACACTTTGAAACAATGACACACACACAAAGATTGGCAGACACTTTGAAACAATGACACACACACAAAGATTGGCAGACACTTTGAAACAATGACACACACACAAAGATTGGCAGACACTTTGAAACAATGACACACACACAAAGATTGGCAGACACTTTGAAACAATGACACACACACAAAGATTGGCAGACACTTTGAAACAATGACACACACACAAAGATTGGCAGACACTTTGAAACAATGACACACACACAAAGATTGGCAGACACTTTGAAACAATGACACACACACAAAGATAGGCAGACACTTTGAAACAATGACACACACACAAAGATAGGCAGACACTTTGAAACAATGACACACACACAAAGATTGGCAGACACTTTGAAACAATGACACACACACAAAGATAGGCAGACACTTTGAAACAATGACACACACACAAAGATTGGCAGACACTTTGAAACAATGACACACACACAAAGATAGGCAGACACTTTGAAACAATGACACACACACACAAAGATTGGCAGACACTTTGAAACAATGACACACACACAAAGATTGGCAGACACTTTGAAACAATGACACACACACAAAGATTGGCAGACACTTTGAAACAATGACACACACACAAAGATTGGCAGACACTTTGAAACAATGACACACACACAAAGATTGGCAGACACTTTGAAACAATGACACACACACAAAGATTGGCAGACACTTTGAAACAATGACACACACACAAAGATTGGCAGACACTTTGAAACAATGACACACACACAAAGATTGGCAGACACTTTGAAACAATGACACACACAAAGAAAAGAAGAAAAAAAAATGGGGATCATACAAAGGAACTTTTTAGTTGACAAAAAAAAACTTGCTGTTAAGTGACGTGCTATATAGTAAAAAAAATAAACAAATCTAAAGGTATAAATCAAGACATACAAGTAAAGGTTTGCTGATGGATATTTGTTTCTAATTCCATGGTAGCAGACATTAGCGCAGCCTAATATGTAAAATGTTGTTGACCAATATTTCGAACGGACACAGGAACCAAATACTTCTACCTTTTATGGATGTGTCCATACAAACAATAATATAATAATATCATAACTATTGAACACGTGAAATGAGTTACTAGCCATTAGGGTTATTAATAAAAAAAAAAGTAATATAATTTTGAATACATTTATAATACATTTTTAGTTTATGATTCAATAACAGTTTTGCAAGCTCCACGGTCGTTTAGTAACTAAAAAGATGTTACATTTCTCATCCTATCAGTTTTACGTATGTGTAGAATCAAACATCTACACGAGATTTTAGCGTGAGACTGCACTAACAGAAACCACTTCTCATTTCAACGTACAATGTTGAACGTGAGTCACAGCTGATTGTAACTCTCAGATCTGTGTGTTGTTTCTTCCTCTTCTAGTCAAGATACACATCAAGCGAACTGAAAGGACTTCATAAAGGAAAATGAAAAAAAAAAAAAAGAATTTAAAAACAAGAAGAAAAAAAAGCTTAAACGAAGTGTAATTGTAGCAATTACTTTGGGTCAGTCATGTAATTGAATTTGTAATAGAATATACCAACAACAATAAATCGATTAATAATATTTTTACCAATTGTTTCTTTGTTTAGCGCTATTTCATGCTTTTAGCTTTCTTAACACTCTATGATCCTTTCACTTATCTGGGCCAGTTGGGAAAATGGCGGAGGGATTATCTGGGTGCATTTTACCATCATTTGAAAAGCATTCACAAAACAAAACCAAAAAAAAAAAAAAAGGGTGTGACCTGAATTGGAACTCGAGGATCACGCCCCCTCGGACGTACGTGCTAACCACTCTGCTAGTGAGGTAGACCAGAAAAGATTGTATAGTTATAGACTAATTAAGCTTATACCACTACTTCAGTCAAGTACAATTTCTTTCCCTTGTTTGAGATACCAAACAAAATAATCAATAATTAATTTACTAAATGGTTATATTTTTTTTTGTTATTGATTCTTGTGTTTTCAGGTAAATGAAATAATTGTGCAAACTTTTCAGTGTGATTATAGATTGGGTGTCGAGAAATAACGTTGGCATCTTTCAGTCGTAGAACGACTATGGTTCATCTCAGAGCACACTTCCTCATGTGGCTGTGGAGCCCTATTTTGGAGAGACACTCCCGTCCACAAATAGCGCAGATTAAGGTGGCTTTTGCTTCGGTTGTAGAGGCGCTGGCCATTTTTCGGATTGTACGTTTTTCTTTCTGAGCTGAGACCCATGTTCTTTCACTGTCAATAGCTTTCTTGGTCACAGTCTCTCTCCATCTGGTGCGGTCTAGAGCTATGTCTTCCCAATGGTAATTAATATATAAAAAATCGGCATTCGCGATCTGAGGCACCAATGGACTCCAGAGCAATCAGATAAACAAATTTAATGTCTATATGAAGAATAGCTACTAAACGAGTCTTAGCACAGAGCTACTTAACAGCCCGTCAAATATTCAGAATGCCCTGTGTTATAAAGAAGTAACTTGTAAGTAAGAAGCTAAGTGCGCATTAACTGGCCTACATACACACAAAAAAAAGCTAGTCATTCAAGACAAGATTATTTGGCTACGCATAAACTAGGAGATAGGCAGACAAAGAGAGGAAATTTCAATTATTAACATCAACAATAAAATGCCTTATGTAAACTATCTGACATGAAGTTTTAGAAAAAAAGATGACACCTCGATTCGGTTGAAAGCTGGATACGCGATCTCACACACAGTTACTCTTGAGTCTGTTACTATATAAACTCAATATACAATTACTTTTAATCCCCTCTCCGGTGTCCCGCTGTTTTAGCCGACAGCACATACAGACACTTGCAATGGTTGAAGAGGAGGCATCGCACAGAGAAGACATCTCAACGACAGGAAATGGGCTCTCGTGTTCAATATTTATTGTCAATTGTGTGGGCTAAATCAAGTTTAGAGTTAGGGTTAGTTTAAATATTACCGATCAAATTTAATAGCAAAAAAAAAAAACAAAAAACAAAAAAAAAAACCAAAGAAAAGTGTCAAGGTAGACATAAGGGAGTAAATTAACATAGGTAATAAGGTAATAAATGAACATACTTTGAAGCTAGTTTTCAGCATAAAATAGATGGCCTAGGCCCTAGTAGAAACAAACATCACTAGCATATATATAACGTCAAAGGCATAAATTATGTAAAACAGCGACGAATACAAAAACACATTATGACCTACAATGTACAGGTTTTCACCACTTACACCCATACTGGAAACGAGAATCCAGCTAGCTTGGAAGTCCAGGCCATGGATGTTTTCTGAAGCTATTATTAGATAAAAGACTCTGTATCTAGAGTTAGCTGAAAGGGGAATTTTTTTAAATTAGCGTCCTGCGAGAAGGGAAAGCCGCTAAAACTTGTGTAGTCTGTCTGTCCGACCGTCACGTTTAGATGTCAAAAAGTAAAAAGGATATTGCAAAGTTTAGGTGTAACGTCTACTTTTTATCTTCTGATAGCTAACCATTTTTTTTAAGTTCAATATGTAAGCCCTTGTTAACAAATAAAAATACTGTCTTTTGAATCATTTACAATTAATAGTAAATGATATATTAGGAAAGGGAGGCGATTATTTTTGAATATTTTTAAACATAACATTTATAAATTGTTCTTTTGTTGTTGTTGTTATATCTAGAATAAAGTTATAAAATGAATATATTATTAATTTATGTGTTTCAAAAATGCTTTTATATGTACATAATTAAACACATTTTTAAAACAAGATAAGCAGTTATGTGTTATCTATTGATATATATATATATATATATATATAGCTCGTCCATCGTGGTTCGATGATGACTCTTTGTAGGTACAACATTTGCAATGAGAAGAATAGATGTCTGATATGCACTTCAGACTGTTATAACAATAGACCGGAGTTCAAATCCTGGGAGAAAAAAATGTGTTCAAACTTTTTATCAGACAGAGCTGATAAAAGCTTTGTAAAAAACAAACAAACAAGAAGTCTATCGATCAATCTAAAGTAAACTGAGCAATTATTTCAAGACTCAAAAAGATAGCTGTCTTCGGTATAAACCAGTCGATCTAGAACTGACGGACAGAATCAATGCTAGTTTGAACAAATCACCTATTAATGATTTAAAAAAAAAAACGGGATAAATTCATAATACTGAACAGAAACTGTGTTAAGTTACCAATTCTGTTCAACCTAATGAACCAAATGGATTTCTGGAGTTCACATTGTAACGATATTGATTAGAAACGAGCTGTACATGTTTTCTAACACCGATCGTGCATTACGAGTTTATATTGTATCAGCTTGTCAAATAGTTAGCACTATACGCTCAGTTACATTAGCTCAGAAAGAACAGAAGAATATCGAATAAGAACAAAACAAGTGTTTTTATACAGAAAATAGAAACACGTGCAATTGTAACTATTGCGTCGACAGGCGGATGTCGCAATGCACAAAGTAATAGGTTATAGCCAATGGGCCACGGATACCTTTTATTTTATTTTATGATCATAACTTTAAAAAAAAGGGACGCCAAGTCATTCTGTATATTTGCTCTTTATCAAAGAATGATCCTACAAGTTTTTTTTGTTTTTTTTTTAATTTCGAAACCATTCGCATTTTCCCGAAAGCTTGCACCGATTTCAACTTTCTACATCTGGTAACAGTGACTATTATAGATCATAGGATCTATATTGTTACGTATTTCTGAATCTTCTGGCTAGATGTATTAGTTGGCACACAAATAAAAACACAGCAAAGAACTTGACGACTAAACTTTCAGTTTCATATAACTTTAATGACTATTAACTCTAATAACTTGACGACTAAACTTTCAGTTTCATATAACTTTAATGACTATTAACTCTAACAATTCGTTACTGTAACATGTAGCGTAGAAGACTGTACAATATCTGTCAGTTTACAGTTAGCTATACTTCGTTGCACTGCATCTCTTCACTTCGTTGCAATTCCTCTCTTCTCAATTTGCATCGAGCCGTATTCCACAGAACAGACCAACGACACACTTCCCAGTGTCGCTCCAGGTCTCCCAAAGCTGAACCAAGTCGTAACAGACCAACGACACACTTCCCAGTGTCGCTCCAGGTCTCCCAAAGCTGAACCAAGTCGTACTCTAGTCTACCACATCAGAGCCGCACACGTCTTACATCGACTGTATCGACTGTAACGGCTCAAGTCCACTGTAGTTCGCTGTATAGACTTTAACGACAGTAGTCCACTCCAGTTAACTCTACCCTAGTTAACTTGCATCGAGTCGAACACATTTCTCTTCCACAGAGCCGCACACGTCTTACATAGTCTGTATCGACTGTAACGGCTCACTCACGACTCCATACGACTGACTTTAACATTAACTCTCTGGCTTATATAGAGTCCCTAATCGCTTGTCCAAAGTTGCACAAACACTCCTAGTATCCTCTGAAATAACACGTGAGGAAACGTCACATCCTGTCTTTGTTTATACATGTAGATTCCAGAAAACATCGGCTGCAGTGTCATCAAGTTGGGGTCACACGTAGTGACCTCTATCTGTCACTGTTCATTAGTAACTGTCCCCCTACTTAGATCTGTTCGTCCCCTGGAACAACACGTGAGGGCACGTCACATCCTGTCTTTGTTTGTACATGTAGATTCCAGAGGACACTCGCTGTGTGTCATCTCGCCGGGGTCATACGTTGACCTCTACCTATCACTGTTCATTTGTAACACTGCCCCCTTCTTAGATCTGTTCGTCCCGAACAGATTCTACTTCACCACGATACTGATGAAATCGATCGACGATCAAGAAGGAAGCTTTGGTGGTTGCCCCCTTCTCAGAGATGTTCTTTCAATCTGGCCGTTGTCCATCTTCTTTCCATAGAAGAATGGGAGCCAAATCCTCATTTTTCAGCAGGTCCTCACAAATGTTTTCATCAATCTTGGTATGGAAACATCGATCTTCAGATGACGACATTGGGCACTCTTGTCGAGAAAATCCATCAGCATTCTAACGAGTTCGTGCTTCACTGGCTGAGTTTTACATTCTCCAGCATCTTTTTACAGAGCTTCTTCAGAGATACACAGGTTCATCACAGTACAGCAATATTCACATGTTCTTCTTACAACAGCAACTGACTTTGGGTTTGTACGATGTCTGTTGGGTTGATCTTCTTGTACAGTTCTGTCACAGATGGTTACTCACTACAGTTCTGACATCTTTAAACTACTTCTTTTCTGTCCTTCTTGCTTCTGACTTAATTAGCGTTCTTCTAAAACCTTTGTTATACTTCATCAAGCTATTCTCATGAGGAATGTTCTTAAATTATTCTTTAGTGGCTTCACACTTTCAACTGATAGTAAGGCTTTCTTCTTTGGTCTGATGGTTCCGGACAGAATCTTTCTAAAAACATGGGCTGTGGAGTTTCATCAGTGCAGGTGGGGGTCTATCAGTGGGAGAATTGGTGGGCTTGTTTTCTAACAACATGGGCTATGGAGTTTCATAAATGCAGGTGGGGGTCTATCAGTGGGAGAAGGGGTGGGTTTGTATCTTGATCTTGTTGGAGCCATCCACGTTGCACTCTGCATATGTCGCTTTCTCCGCCTCCTCAATTTGATATTTCTTTGGTTGCGTTGATGTCGTTGTCGTTGTCTTGCTTTCCTGTCGATCAATGCTGATGGCAGCGACTTAGCACATAGGAAGGCATTGTATTTCATAGCTGTAGTCATCAAGACTGTTGATCTAACAAGTTGCTTCAGCATTATTCTTTGATGGGTGCTTTGCGAATGAGCTGCAAGTCCACTTGAAGGCAAGTTGTCAAACACGTCATCACCTTCATCCGAGTCTGGAGGACTCGACTGTGGGGCAGGTTGATAACATTCAACGTGCAAAGGTCCATCAACTTCAGCATCAGTTTCTATTGTAATTCCTTGACTATCACCAGGGCTTCTCGCGCCTACCTTGATAGCTGTACAAGCTTCTGTTAGGTCTAGAGCTTGTTGGTGTATTTCTTGGCATTCACAGTCTTCTTGCATAGCTACGTACGTACAGTTCTTGTCAAACGCATGAGTGCAATAATCAAGCTTCGAGTTCCTCTCGTAGACACTGGCAGATAGACGGAAGTCTTTAAGGCCCACAGCAACAGGCTTGGACGCAGACCCAACGTTGTCTTGATCTGTTTGGCTGGTTGAGGTACTCATATCAGGTTTATCTGTAGCTAAAGCTTCGGTCAAACTATAGGTCTCTTCTATTGTTTCTTCAGCGGTCTCATTTTGCTTCTCGTTGAAATAGTAACAGCTACCGTCTCTTTTCATTTCTTGTGGGCCACATTCGTTTGGTTTACTATCACAGTCACAGACAGCACAACCATCACCAGCATCCCTATCGTAATTGTCTGTATCGCCACATTCTTGGTTGGACAATTGTTCGCTGTTCATCAATGGTGTAGTTCTTTCATCTGTCGACTCAATCTGATAATGTTGGGTGTTCAGCAGCTCATTAATCATGATTCTAGTTTGATCTTTTATTGTATCTGTTTGTTCTTCTGTCTTGTTGGGCGTGGTAGCTATTTGTTCATTCTCATTCATGACTTTGATCAAATGGTTAAAAGAAGAAAATCTGGTGTTGATTTCTGATTCTATCTTCTTAATGCTCTCTTTCACCGAGTTCATTTTGTATTGCAAAGTTCTCAGGAGCTCCGTCATATTAGGCTTGATTTCAAATTGGCAGGTGTCCGGATTCTCATCTTCCTCCAACAGGGCTTGTCTGAGACGTGCTGTTAGCGTTTCCTTATTTCCGTTAAGCTGTAGACCTCTTTCTCGAAGCTCTTGTCTAAGTTCTTTCATGTCAAGTTCAATAAGAAGTTTGATGGAACACATTCTAGCCAGAAAGATCCCACTTCTGACACCAATTGTTACGTATTTCTGAATCTTCTGGCTAGATGTATTAGTTGGCACACAAATAAAAACACAGCAAAGAACTTGACGACTAAACTTTCAGTTTCATATAACTTTAATGACTATTAACTCTAATAACTTGACGACTAAACTTTCAGTTTCATATAACTTTAATGACTATTAACTCTAACAATTCGTTACTGTAACATGTAGCGTAGAAGACTGTACAATATCTGTCAGTTTACAGTTAGCTATACTTCGTTGCACTGCATCTCTTCACTTCGTTGCAATTCCTCTCTTCTCAATTTGCATCGAGCCGTATTCCACAGAACAGACCAACGACACACTTCCCAGTGTCGCTCCAGGTCTCCCAAAGCTGAACCAAGTCGTAACAGACCAACGACACACTTCCCAGTGTCGCTCCAGGTCTCCCAAAGCTGAACCAAGTCGTACTCTAGTCTACCACATCAGAGCCGCACACGTCTTACATCGACTGTATCGACTGTAACGGCTCAAGTCCACTGTAGTTCGCTGTATAGACTTTAACGACAGTAGTCCACTCCAGTTAACTCTACCCTAGTTAACTTGCATCGAGTCGAACACATTTCTCTTCCACAGAGCCGCACACGTCTTACATAGTCTGTATCGACTGTAACGGCTCACTCACGACTCCATACGACTGACTTTAACATTAACTCTCTGGCTTATATAGAGTCCCTAATCGCTTGTCCAAAGTTGCACAAACACTCCTAGTATCCTCTGAAATAACACGTGAGGAAACGTCACATCCTGTCTTTGTTTATACATGTAGATTCCAGAAAACATCGGCTGCAGTGTCATCAAGTTGGGGTCACACGTAGTGACCTCTATCTGTCACTGTTCATTAGTAACTGTCCCCCTACTTAGATCTGTTCGTCCCCTGGAACAACACGTGAGGGCACGTCACATCCTGTCTTTGTTTGTACATGTAGATTCCAGAGGACACTCGCTGTGTGTCATCTCGCCGGGGTCATACGTTGACCTCTACCTATCACTGTTCATTTGTAACAATATGTACACACACACACAATAAAAATAATGTTTACTGTTTGAATATAAAAAAAATTAACAGATATGACCATGTATAGTAATATTACGTTACAATAAATGTGTTTTACACCTACACATTTTATGTTACAATTGGATTACAAAAAACCTCTAATATATCTGTTTATTATATATATATATATATATATATATATATATATATATATATATATATATATATATATATATATATATATATATATATATAATGTATTTATTTAAGGTAAGTCGTCAATTGTATTTCCTTAAGCATTCATCTTTAAATCGACTTCTTTTCGGTTGTGTGGTTAATCGTTGTTGCTGTTTACTTTTTTTTTTTTTTCATTTCATTACCCCTTCCTCTTTTTCAGATAAGAAAATGAAATAATAGCGAGAATTCTAATGGAACAAATTTAACATCATTGCAGGATGGTTACTAAACTTGAACAACCCACCTCTGATATATAAAAGCATAAGTTTGCTACTTAACTATTTTGTAAGAATACATTATCAATAGTTGATGTAGAGATATTAAAATAGGCAAGTGGTTCTTACCATATCATAATTTGTAACAAGGTCTAATCTTTTAAAACCCAAATAAGCACAACATTTTATGATTAGTGCCTACGATTTACGAGCTAGCAATTTATAGTTTAAAATAAAAATCGAACAGACTTATTTTGAGCTAATTATATAGACTGCTTGAAATTCGTTTAAATTTTACGCCACAAAAACTAAGAGATCAAGCTGACATGTGTTTGGACCTAAAATACCAACAAGGTAAATAATAAAAATAATTTTAAAAATCCTCGCTTATATTGGTGAAATTGCAGCAATTGTTTTGAATCAATCATGTTATTACTGTTACTGTTATTAATGGCTCAATACTTAATCAAATACATGCCATACCATATAGTGGCATATAAGTTTGTTTTCCAAAAAGGACAAACCGTTTTGTTTATCATTGGACTTAATCTTTTTTAGTGCAGTTTGCGGGCACTGTTAGAGACGGTTTCGGTGCTGATTTAAAAAGCTTTTTTTTTTAAAGACAGGCTGAATTCGAACCTGAGCTTCCTTTATGGAAGACCCACGTGTTTTGCCACTGAGCTATTCAAGTACTTAAAAAAAAGTTTAATTAGTCTATTGTTATTTTTTTTTTTTTTTTAAGTTTGTTTGCGACTGGGCCTGATCATACAAGTCGCCCGCCGCCGATTTAGTGCATTGTCCATATAAAACCAAATTAATTAATTACAACGAGTTTTTTTTCCTAAATTGATTCATATTTTTCTAAAAGGCAATGAATAATTGAGAACAATTTCCACTTGATCCAAGAATGGGAAGTGGGAGCAATATGGTGTACAAGCCAAACAGACAGTGTGACTGATATAAGCTCGATTAAAATGTCCTAGTCTTTAACATGTAGTGAGCCCCCCCCCCCCGCCCTATTTTTTATTCTATGAATAGTCAATGCACCATTCACTGACTTTCTTTACAAATATATATATATATATATATATCTAAAGCAATTAGGCTACTAAAACAACAACTACAGCAAGTCATCTAAACGTACTTCAGTAGACCTAGCCCAACTAACTGATGCGGTTACAAAGGAGTTTGGCTTTTATCTCGCTCCACTGACCAGGCTCACAAGATGCGGCACGAGTTTGAAACAAGTGAATAGTCGAGAAATAATGTGGGAATGAACAGAAATCTACATTCCAAATATATTTACACCCTCTACCTCAGCCCTACCCGTCCTACGCCTACACAATTCAAAAAGAAACATCTGGTGTACGCCTTATTCCAAATATTGAAAATTAGTGTAGTAAAAAAAAACAAAAAAAAAACGGGGGGGGGGGGGGGTGGTGATACAAAACTGTTAAGATCGTATCGAATCCTTCCATTCCAAAGAAATGGGACCAACAAAGTTTTTCTGAGGTCAAAACCTGCTATTAAAAAAAAAATCTTAGTTCATATCCACTTTGATCTATTAAATTGGACGACTTAAATCCACTCAAACATAACACCCTGAAATTTCACCGTAGCCTTTACCCTTTGCACGGAATAAAACGTAGCACTTCAAAGGCTTCTCATACCGTAAGAGAATTAAAGAGAAGGTATAATATGTTACAAGCCAGAGCCCCCGCTCCTTTACTTCGAGGGGTATGTTGGAAATATAGTGTGTGTATAGGGGGGGGGGGTAGAGACTTAGGATTTTTTTTTTTTTTAAAAGATGATCACGGTGGAAGAGAAAGTAACTGGAATGCATGTATTTCAACGTTAGTACAGAATTGATAGCATAACGCCGAAATGTAACTTCTTGAAAACAGCGCACACACTGTACAGTTGTAATATATGGAACATCTTTGCCTACAATAAAAACAAAACTATAGCAATCTAATCGATTCCGAAGATTAAGGATGAGTGCAATGTTTCAAAACCAGTTTCGTCACATCTGATGCAGACAAAGCCATTGTCCGCCGGGGTCACTAAGTTTTCTTTTCATCTTCTGCGTCTGTCTTTGGAAATGGCTTTTCTTCAAAATGTATGAAAAGATATTAAAACTTATTTTAAATCGACGTCTACTATATATATTGAAATAATATAGTAAACTAATTAAAACATGCTATGTTATTTGACTTTGAAAGACAAGTACCGGGTGACATAACAAAAAGTTTTAAAACTGAATTTCTCCCTTTATGAATATGATGGTTGCCTGTAATTTCTCAATTTATTTCTTGCGATGGTCCATTATTACAATGACTATCCAATGAACTTTGCCCAATCCAGTCCAGCTAATGTTTCCTACACAAGACGCCGCCCAAAATGTCCATGTACGTCCGTTCATTTTTCAACACTTTACTGAATGCATCTAAAACATTTGGAGCCAAGTGCAGTCATTTACACTAAGCCGTGTTAAATTAAAAATTATAACGTACAAACCAGAGTTTCTTTGTGTGGCCAATTAATCCACCACCCCCAAAGATATAAATGATAAACTTACATTTTTAAGGCAAAACGTTAGAGGCGTTTTTTCAAAGTTCCGTTTCCAGTTCCCGTGCAGTTTTTTTTCTTTTTATTTCATCTTTTTGAACCAATGAAGAGTTTGCATGCTAATAGGAGGAAGTGTAATACTATAAATAGAAAAACTAAAAAAATTGGCCAGGGTGTGAGCATCGATCCCACATGATTTGAGCTATTAGCGCGACACACTATCCATTCATCTAACCAGCCATACTACTATGACAAAATTTCAGCTTGAAATAAATTATTTTTTTCTTCTGTCTTTGACCAGCTTCCACTCTTGTATGACATTTTGACTTTTGAAAGTGTGCGCTAATCGTAGGAATTGAAGAACAAAATAGATCGCAATTTCAAAACCTAAGACTAAACTTTTTGTTCCAACTATGCATTATTAATGAAATCCCTTTTTTTTTTTTTTTTTGCAGCCTTTTTTCTACACACACCTCCTCTAACGCAAGTACATCTTAAATAGGCTTTGATTCCTAAATATTATTTTCCAGGCTTAAGTTTTGTTGCGTTTATCCGAAATTTCTAGCCAGCTTGTACTCTTAGTAAACTTAGCTTAGCTGCTTTCTTATAACCTGCAACGTTGTACAATGGGCGCATTGGCGTTACTTTCGCATTGGCGGTGCAAATCAAGGTGAGACTAGATAGAGCTGAAAAGCAAACATGACCACATTTAATATCTTTGTTTATACAATACAAAGTCAATAACGTCAGGGAACCGATGTCGTGGGGAGGCGGTTACATCGTTGAAGGAAAGACAGGGACATATTATGCTGGCAACAATCAAATGCGTTATAGAAATGTATTTTTTTTAAATCCATCACTGGAAGAAAAAAAAACTAGCTTAGACCACTTACTCCCTTCACAACATATGTTTACTTTCATTAAAAAGAAAGCTGAATAAACAGCCCTTATGCAAGTACATGTATTTGATAAAAGATTAAATGATACCCCTCCCCCCACACTCCTTCTCTCTCTTGCAACGCTGTGTAAAGCTACAACTTTCTATCCACACAACAGTCGTGTCTATACAGTAACTAAATCCCCGAAAAATATTGACAGTACAAACATTCAAGAAGAAATCTAACACTAGGCGGGATGTAACAAGCAGACAAGACGTGTTCAACAGAGCTCCTATAAAATACAGAGGCTCTGCTCTTCATAGGGAATACGATTTGGGCCTCGGGGGATTTACACACACACAAAAATAGTAGTAGAAAATGAAATGCTCTACTTACGATCCATAAAATCTTGTGTTTCGAACATTTTCAAACCTGTTTGTATGTTGTTAAAATAATTACGAATAGAGAAATGGCTTAAATTTAGCGATGTCCAAGTTTTCAATTGATTTATTTCGTCGCTAACAACAAATGCTTGATTCATTTTGGTTTAAGATTACAATTTAGTGGAATGGAATTTTTCTCGACCTAGTAGTGTGTAGTTATAACACATTTTTCAGCCACTAAGTAATTAGTGTTTGCTATAAAATGCTATCACCCATCCAGTTCTGATGATAAAACTAATTACTAGACAACTCCAAATGTAAATACTAATTTAAAAAAAAAATTTAAGTATTAGTTGAAAATGAACAACGAAATACGTAAACAGAAATACTATTTAACAAAATCTTTTGACGTAAACTTACTTAAGAAAAACATTTGGCTGAGTAAGCTACTATTGACACAATGTTACCAAACCGAGTGACCGGGGGTGGGGGGACAGTTTGGCCTATCAAAAAAAGATACAACCTTGACATTTGTAAATAAGCATATTATTGCCAGAGGTAACGTCAGAGAGGTGGGGAGAGATTGACGTAAATTTATCAATGGAAAGTTGAACACTCTACTTAGTGACACATGACCTATACATGTGGCGTGTTTTCGAAGTGCGACAAGTGACTCCAAACCGGAGTCTTTTTAAATGTTGACCAAACATTTTTTTTTTTTTATAATACGTTTCGGATGAAAATAACAGACATTTTACAAATTCACTGAAGTAGCAAAATAAAAGTGAAGTACATTATGCTTGTTTTATCACTAGCTAATTAAGAAATATACACTCAGACGTGTTTTTATAACTCCAGGGAGGCATTAGGGCCTCTTTTAGGTTGATTTTAAATGCGGCTATACTAAAAATTAATCAGCTCCAAGAAACAGAAATAATCCATGGAATGGGCTTATAATCTGAACTTTTTTTTCCATAATATTTTAAGCTGAAGTATTGTTACTTGTAAGTGCAATTGTAATGGTCACAACCAGTCATCAACGTATATTCGAATTATGCCATCAGGATAGTACTTATGACGGTCAGAACCCCATGTAGCCTCAGCCTTCGAGACTGCTACTCTAAACTGTTTCTCAACATCAATAATTACTCCAATTACCATGTCGGAACTTAATTGTCGTAAACGACCGGCCAGGAAAATCTAAAAAAAGTGTAAGCTTTCTTTCCTTTTGTATTTTCAACACTTTAAAGAAAATATAAACATTGGAGCAATAAAATAGTATATTTCAACGCAATAACTGTGATCAATTTTCTCAACGCAATAACTGTGATCAATTTTCTCATGTCTAACACCAAAGCCATGCAGGTGTGCTTTTTATAACAATAATTTAATAGTGCATAAATAAACAATGCAAATATAAACATTGCTCTACTTTATAAATGGAATTTCCTATAAAAAATTACAAGTGTCTGTATTATTAGAAAACCAACTTTAATCCAGTAATGTAAACAGAAAGTGAGCACTAGACAAGACTGAGTCACGCTTTCATACAGAGTGCCGAGTGCCAGACAAACCACCATCACAACAACCTACTTGACAATACAAAACCTACTTGACATTACAAGTGTGTTACATTAATGATTAGTGCAATGTACTGCTAGCGCAAAAAAAAAATGTTTTCACAGGACATACTCTAATTCGAGCACTTCTTATACACTAGCATTGCTCATCGTCTATACACCCGTTGATTTGGTCCCAAGCAGGCTATAGTGTATTTTGCCAGGACCCTCTCCCTTTTTCTTTCTTTTCGGCCCGTAAGTTCCGAGTATCACTTTTCGCCCACCCCAAACTCTCCGTCTTATAGTCATATTTTCACTATCTGACTATTCTTCTGCTTTTCAGTTAGTTCGAAATATTTGATATGCTGTATGATATTTTTTGGCCTGGGCCTTTTTTACTTTTCACATCCTGCAAATCGTAATGCTCTCGTAATAAATACAACTTTTCGCATTTTAGCAATATTCTTTTTACAGGGCTTATATCAACTCACTCTGTCTGTCTGGTAAAAAGTGTGTACACGTTATTTCTCCCACACCCATTCTCGGATCAAGCTGAAACTTCGCACAATTATTCATTGATATGAATCATGACAAGACACTAATCAATAAAAAAAACAATTAGACAATTAATTACTTGTAATTCATTTTGGTAATAGCAACAAGGGAAACTAATACTTCAGTATTCACAGATATGGCTAAATGTGTTGAGTTTAGTCTCCTTAAATAATTGTTAACGCTATTTCTCTCTCACGCATTGTCCGATCAAGTTGATACTATATGATAATAATAAGGCTTGTCTTCGAGTCTGACGCACTCAACTAGGTGTTAACTCGAGTACACAGCTTAATGGGTAGATGAAAAAGGTGGCTATAGACTACATGACAGACAAGATTGCAAATGTAGGCCTAAATGGTGAAATTTTCGTTTTTTCGTCTACCGCAAGTGGAATAATTAGTGATGAGTCAGTCAGGGCCAAGTGCATTTATAATATAAATTTTTTTTCGAAAACGGCTCTAACGATTTCTTTAAAATTTCAAGGTACCGGTATATGCATATAGTTTAGGGGGAAAAAAAACATTGTCCACATTGGGAAAACTCAAGGTCGACGTTATATACCTTGAAAATGTTTAATTATCGTAACATTTAATTTTCGATAAAAATTGACTTTTGTTTTTCTTTCATGCCTTCAGTAGGAATCACCGCTCTCGTCCATATAAATAGACACACACGAACGTTTCCGAAATGAGCTCAGGAAACAATTCATTCAACCGAGCGAGACTTGTCACCTGGTACTATCAATTAATTGATTATCAGCACATCGATAGAGAGAGGGGGGGGGGCGTGATGGCCAAGTGGTAAAGTGCTTGGTTTCAGAACCGGGAAAGGGGTGGGGGGTCTCCGGTTCGAATCCCGATGAAGACTAGAATTTTGAATTCCAACTCTAAACATTAGTAGACATTAGTTGAAGAAAAGTGCTGGCCAATGACACCCTTGTTATTCGTAGGTCACATGCTTATGTGTTGGAAATGACCTAAAAGGAAATACATCTTGTTTTAACAACAAAATAAGCACAATCAAATTATCTTTTATGTATTTATTTACATCCAATTTCTAAATTAAAAAACAATTAGTAAGGGTATTCAGAAATAGATTATGTGCAAAACAATTCACGAGAAAAGTAATCCTCCTACCACACCCCGAACCATCTGGTGGACCAACGGTCAGCAAGGTTAAGAAAGAAATGACTACAGATGCTGCGACGACCTTCCAGTTTTCGGAGCGTGGGCGCAGAACACTAAGAAATGGAAAGCTATCACGCGATAACAACATAGACATTAGTTTCTATTTCAATAGTGTGTTTTTATTCATTTTTTTTTTAAGTTTACAAACTTCCAATTTCTTTAGTATATTATAACACCAAGGTAAATGCATGCATTTTTCTGAGCCCAACTTAAAATGATAATGTATTTTCCTTTCAATTGCAGTTCAGCACATTTTCAGATTATTGCTAACAACACGCGTTGACTGCTCATGTTTAAGGGCCGTGTGAAAAGTAAGGCGTGTCTTTCTCGAGTCATACGGGGTGACCGAAAGGCCATGAATGGTCACCAAGTAAATAACAAGAGTTGAGTGCAATAATATTTCAACGTCTTGACGCCTTTAATAACGTCTTTAATCAAATTATATATAATGTACACTACATACTGAAATGTACACGGCATTATCATACTTTTACACAAAAGACAGTCCATTTTGCATCAAGTTTATTACTGCGACTTAGCATTACATACTAAAGAAATCGCCAGACTTCCCTGAGTAAAATACTTGCTTTAAAGAATTTTTTTTAAAACTCTGCACGCTTTTCAGTATAATATAACATAAGGCAAACAGTTTTAGGATTCATTTATAAGACAAAACAAAACCACGACTGGAACACTGGAAATATTTGAGTGTCCTTAGAACTGCAACAAAATTACACAAAGTCTGTAATTAGTCAAGTGGAAACACAAAGTACAACAAATAAAGTAATGTTTCCACTATCTAGACTACGCACTGCAGTCCAATCTTAGCGTGCCCTTTAGTGAGCGTGTTGACTACTACTAAACACATACACCTGGACAGGAAGGAAACCATATGGGCTAAAATTAAAAGAACAACCGGAAACCATTATAGAAGAACGAAATTGGTGTGCAGGAAACTGTTACATCTCTTCCCCCTCTTGTTTCTCATTTTCCCATCACCAACAGCAGCTTCCTCCCATCACCCTGTCCGAAGAGCAATCACCAGTCCCTCCCTCTTCGCAGTCATTCTACGGGTCAGCCGGCAATTTAAAAAAAAAAAAAGTGAGGGGGAAAAAACGCTGGGGGAGAAAGAAGAATAAAAAAATCTACAATTTCATTGAACAAAAAAAAAAACTTCCCTCTATTAAAACGGATGAAGAAATGTATCTTAAACAATACAAAAAAAAAATATTGACAACACGTTTCAGAAAGTCTAAAGTTTTCATTTTAAGCATTAATAAGGAAAAACCACAAATGAATTAGCCCTTTAAAAAAAAAATTTATGTAATAACTGATCCATAATGTTGGAGCACACACACACACACAAATCACATTCGGGTCTTTTTGTGTAAATACAGAGCCAGCAGAATTTTCTACTGGACTCCACGTCTAGATGTTATGAAAGTATGCTGGAGAAATACGTCAAATGCCAGTGTCAGAATTAAGCAGACAGTAACAACAGGAAGTGGAACACTCAGATGTGATCTGTGCGGTTTACCCAAACCAACTAGTTCTACCTCACTATTTGCCCATCCCTCCACACCAACCGCAGTGTACTAGCAATCAGCGTTAACAAAAATCAAAGAAACGAAGTAGTAGATCTAAACCATTCCAATACCACAAACACACACACACAAACACCTCTACAGTCAGAAAACGCGTGTTTATTTATTTTTCTTTTAAGAGTTAAGAAAATGAAAAGTCGCAAAGAAAAAACTATATCAAAGCTAGGGAGAAATCTATCCTTGTCGAGTATATGTGTTAAATTGTAGTTACACAATACAGAAACACACAGTCGACACACTTAAAGAGAAAACAAGACAAAATAGATGGGATAATAATTTTAAACTTGTTTCTGGAAAACAAGATTTTAAAAAAAAGTTTGATGTCAGTAGCTTTAATGGATTTCATTGTATTAATTTAAAAAAACAATATTTTAGCACAACTCCACAGTCGTGACACGCACATTAACAAACAAACAAAAAGACGGAGCGCGAATGGCAATACCTAGGCACAACTATAAATAACAAGATAACATGGAAAGAGCACTATCTTTAGGAATTATGGAAAAAAAAAATTGACAAAACAATAGTACCTGCTAGTATGGTAATACTTTAATGGCACAAAGACATCGATTAAAAAAATAATTTAAAAAAAGTAAAGTACTGGTACCCCTTTCAGACCTTAACTTTCCTTAACTGTTCAGGTACCCACTAGAGCTTGGTGGACTTAGGGGCGTCCTCAAAATCCCAGTTTTCATCGAGATTTGAGCCCGAAAACCCTCGGTTCGGAAGTCAAGCGCTTTACTACTCAGCCACCACATTCCCATCAATTAAATAGACTAATTTAAAAAGCATCTCATACTATATTATATATTATTATAGCACTAAAACAAAGCTACTATCTTTTATAGAGCTTTTTCACGGAAGACGCATTTACAAAACATATAAAATCCGTAAAAACAATATGCACCCATTACACCACAGTTACATCAGATCTGGACGAAGTGGTCGTGTCTTCTTAATTTTGGCCAGAACAGAGAGATGTAAAAACTCCTTTATTCCACTTTTAGTTAGACTGTTTCAAGATCATTTCGTTGTCACCGAGAAGTACACAAGAGCCCAATCCAGACAACATCAAGCGGTGGTTCAGAGTCCTTGCTGTTTGTGTTTGCATCTATTTTTTTTTATTGTTGTAGTAGTAATGCTGAGGTGGACAACTTTAAAACTGAATTTCCATTTGTTTGGGCCAACAAAATCCATCCTTTCCTTATTATGAAGATCAAATTGCCGGGTATAGCCGTCAGGTATATATTTTAGATTTTGTATTAGATTAATAGATTTTGCTGCAAGAAAGATGAAGCTAGCTCACGAAAATTAAATACCGTGTAAAGTGTAAGCAATACAAAGCTCATGATTAGCTGCTAAGTTCTAAGTGACTACCACGCGGTTATAATTAAATGAAAAGTGAATGTACATAGCTCTAAGAGAAACTGTTTAAACTATCCCAATATACTACATTAGAGCCAACATAAGATAAATAGTGCACAATATTCCAACTATTGACCACAGTCGACACTGAAACAGCTCTTATGTAACCAAAAAAAAAGTATGAAGTGATTTGGCCACGAGCCAGGAACAAGTAAATTTAGTAGAAAAGAAATAAATATGAAAATAACGTAAAGAAGTATGGGGGTGGTGGGGAGAAAGGTGTAAGACTAATTGAACCAAGTCAATGAATGGAATAATTACAACGTTAGGGCTAATATGCAAGCAAATTTTAAAAAGGGGAAAGGGGGGAGGGTGGAGTGGCCCCCATGAAACTAGTTGACTATACAACAATGTGAAGATCTTAATTTTTCCCCCATACATAGGTGCTCTATTTAATTGAATCATTCAACACGTGTCTTCGCGTGAGGAAAATTATGGGGTTCTCGTGTGTACGGAGGTGCACGAAGGGTCATAGTAAAACTAGTCTCCACACAAACACACATACCACAGTAGTTTGACTCGTGTACCATACACACTGGCTACTATTATCTGTAAGAGCTGGTGCGTGAAATGGTAGACGTCACTATGAACAGCTGATCTACTTTTTGTTCTTTAATTATTCAAGGGGTCATATATTATTTTCAGTATTTTTGAATTTATTGTTGAACAAAAGAATAGTTAAGTTTTCTTTTCTAAATTAAAGTACCAGAAATTTCACAACAGAAACAAAAAAAATATAAAACGAATCGATAAAAAAGAAAAAAAAAACGAGGGGGTTGCGTCGTTCATAATGCAATTCAATAATTCGCTTCTCTCATGTAGTATTCCTTCATTCCTGCCCATTACCTCTTGTCAATAGATTTAGCTGTTTGCAAGAACTAGATTTTTTGTTTGTCCAGATCTAGACATCGCGATGAAAAGAATTTATTTCTAATTCTCCGGGACAAAAGTTGCGATAACTTAGTCACCCATTTGAAAGTATTTTTGCTAGCTACCAGTTTGGTAACGGAAGCAATTAATTATACGATAAATTGCTCTTCGGAATATGCAAGCCTTCGGCACTGAAAAATTACTAAAGTAGAAGAAGAACCGAATATCTTTGGTTCGAATCACTGATTAGCAAGTTTAGGTGGACGCAATCCGGGAATAGGAGTAAGTCGAGCCCTTACATATAAAAAGTGTACAAAACGCAAACACACACAAACATAGGATCAAGGCACGCCATTCCTGACAGTTGAACGTCAACGAACACTTGCAGCTTGCCGCGTTAATGGTGCACTGGTGTAACTCTAGGACAGTGGAATGCAAATAGAAGGGGAAAAAATACATATATGCACATCTACGAAACAGTGGTAGGGGCGGGTTGGCGAGGTTAACAAGGGCAAGTAACTGATAGTGTCAGTGGTGTGTCTACATAGGAAAAAAGTGATGACTGGAAGAGAGAAAGAGTAAACTTGTTGATATTGTGTCCCAATGTTTATTAGGGTGAATGAGGGCAGTTAGAGGAGTGTAGACCTACTGATAAGATGTACCATCCAATCGTCTCTTTGCAGTATACTTTCAACAAAATGAAAACAAACTTTTAACAAGACACTTTATTCAAAGGGAAAAAGTAAAATAAATACGAAGGAGCGTTGAGTAACGAATCGAGGCATCGAAACATGCGGTTAAAAAAAGGGGGGGGGGGAACAAGACACCTGATCTCCACTAAAACATATATAGGACTAGAATATGTGTGACAAATTAATAAAATGAAGGATATTTTTTTTTGGGCACAATTTATGCCATGTCGTGCCCATAATCCCTCAAGGATTATTCCCCCTACCTAAAATGAAGGAATAGTGTGTGTGGGAGGGGGTATTACTTCATAAGTATTTATCCGATTTTATTGTCATTATTGTTAACGCATTTTTACTCCTCGTTCATAATGATAACAGTGAGAACAAAGAAACCACTTCATTTCATAAATCAACTGTAGCTATGGTCTTTGGAGTTCGTTGCATGCAAATCTTCAATATATTAGCAACTCAATCTTAATAAAATGTGCCAAAACACAGTAAAAACAGAATGTACTAAGTGGCACATGAAACTTTTCAGCCTGCAGTACTTGTTAAATTATAATTATGATCCTGTTGTATAATAATAAGTTAAATAATTGTTAAGTATAATAAAACAAAGTAAAAATATCATTATATAAAAAAAAAAAAATAAAGCTACTGATTTAATTTCACAATGTTTTATATAACCATTTAACTGAGTAAACTAAAAATAACTTTGGCTTCTTTACTTTTAAACTTTGTGCATCATTAGATTTTGATGTATACCAGGTATATGGATAAGGTAAGAGTTACATTGGCATGAAAAAGAAAGTATTTGTTATTATCACTTTATTGTTGTCTTCATTGTTTTTACAGAATGATCAGTGTGCTCTGGTCCCTTCTCCTTTGTGGACAAATCTCAATAAAAATGTCTAGTCTATATAGGGATTCAAAATCAGTCTAATCAAACAACTAAGCAGATTATATATTATTGTGTTACTTAAATCACTACAATCATAACTGATGTATATTCAATGACTATGTGACAAACCATGATTAGAAAACATTAACACTTTAGACAATTTTTTTTTCTGAATTAACAGGGCCAATATTTATTTTTTTTTACCAAAATAGACAAGAAGTTTGTTGTTGTTTTTTTTTCAGACAGAATAATATTGTGAGCTAAAAATATCTTCTACATATTTCTTCTCTTTTTTTTAACACACACACACACACACAGTGACACTCTTTATCAGAAGTTTTTCAATACATCAGATTTCGTTATGTCAAGCTAAAAGCAGTGAACACATCTGTAAAGTACCAGTAAAAATTAGAAAATTTTAAAGTATGTATATGTTCAAACATTTTTTAATCGTTGCACTTCAGACACCACAGAAAACTAAAAAAAAAGTTGTATTTCAGCATGAATAGAAAAAAAGCTATATATTTAAAATTGGTGTCCCTTTATAACACCCTCAACATCTTGTGATATAATAGTCATGTTATAATAGATGTTAAAATTATTATTGAGATATTGCAGCCAATAACAGCCTATATATTAAGTTATAATGCAAGAATAACAAATTCTATATTCTTATTATAAAATTTTTAATAAGTAGTGCTAGTGAACCATTTTTTAAACTGAGCCCAAAGGTAACTTAACTGCTCAAAAACTTAAATTTTTTCTAACAGGTTAATACAAAAATGTGATAAAACATTAAAGTTATGCTAAAAAAACAACAACAAAACAATTTAACAGTTACTTGTACATCAATGATGTCCCTTGAAATGCAACAATGGGTACACCCTTAGCCAATACTGCTGTGGAAATGTGTGTTACATTCCAATTCATTTTCTATTGATAAATTCTTAAGGTTTAAAAGTACAATGGCTTAAGATGTGAATACACTTGAATGAAGGAAAAAATTTCAAATTTAACTTTTAGCCCAATGTGACACTTTTTGAATTTAATACCAGTACTAAGTAATTGAGGTCCGAAGATTAATGAGGAGTGCAGTATTTCCCCAGGCTACACGGCCCCAGCTGTGACCAACATATTTCACCACATCCAGGGCAGGCATAACCATTGTCCACCGGTGGTCGAGTACTGGGATTGGAGAAGCACTCAGATCTAGCTAGTGACTTACTGATCTAGTTTACTTTACTATAACACTCAGATATAGCTAGTGAGATACTGATCTAGTCTTCTTTACCAGAAGACTAGACCTAGAATTACTGTGTAACTTTAATTTAATATCTAGATTCTAGAACTAAGAGCTTCTTATCATGACTAAATCACTAATCCCATGTCGCCATGTGTATTTTTTTTTATTTTCTTTTAGCCTTTTCTGTGTAGGACCATAGGACTATATAGATATCTCAGTGTTAGCACAATCTAGAGATTAGATATCTTGGCCAATCTTGGCCTAGTGTGTTTCAAGTTTAGTAGTGTTCATTGTAAAAGTGACTAGATCTAGATCTAAATCATTGACACTGTGAGTGTGTCGCTGTTCTGGGCTCACTCCACCTAGTCTATTCTAATCTATATCTATACTGTCTTTAGATTTGTAATATGTAGACATAGACATACTAGGTCAGGATCTAGATATCTAAATTAGATGTAGATTGTAGATCTAGATCTAGTTAAAGTAGTTAAATCTAGAATCTAGAATAGATCTAGTAAGTAGGCTCCAGTCTAGTCTAGTGTCTAGTGTGTGTGTAGTGACAAAATAGTAAATTATAGATCTAGCCACTAGCTAGCTAGTCAGACTGTCACTGCTGTGTCAGTACTCTCACTCGCAACTCTCAGACTCAACTCAAGAAAGACACTTACTGTGACTTAGTCAAGACTCAAGTCTTTACTCAAGTCAAGAGTCAGACTCAACTCAGACTACACTGTGACTACGAATACATACAGTTCATACAGTCTACACTCTACACTGACTTCACACACTCATTAACATCAAGACTAGAATAGATCTAGATCTATATCTAGTTCTAGATCTATAATCTAGACAAAGACTAGATCTAGAGTCAAATAAAATAATGCCTATATTCTAGAGTCTACTAGTCTAGTATAGATCTATTTAATTAATCTATTTCTGTGGCATTTTAAATTCTCGGTCAATTGCTTTAAACATGACAGGAAGTGGCGGCAGCCGCCATGTTGTTTTGGGCAGACGTATACATTCTCCCTTGTCTGGTGCACAAAAAAAATCGCTAAGCCTAGACTAGTCTATCTAGATTTCTGAAATGTATTAAAAGCTAAACATTGTGTACATCTATAATTTATTGACAAAGCTATGTCTAAACATTGCTTTATAGAACAAAATCCTTACCTCCTTAGAGCCAGTCATGGCATGATTCATAAATAACAAAGGTCCGAAACTACATCGTAACCGACTAAGGCGACTTGTAGCACACTTCGTGTTTGAGTGGAAATATGCACAGGTCAAGGTCACTTAATACTTGAAGGATTTCCCCTCGTGACGTCACTACATCCGCCGCATTCCCGCTAAAAACACCAAGCTCGCTTTTCATTGATAAAATTTGTTGTCAGTAGCTTGGCCAAGAGAAGGATGTTGTAACTGCGTAGAAAAAGAAAAAAAAATCAGCTAAACACGACCGAGCTCAGGCGCCATAGCGGATATTGTCTGTAAATAGTACGACTGAGATTTTGTGAATGAAGTGTTTAGTGTGGAAGGTACTATCAACACCGCCACACATAAGTAAGGACTTAATGATAAGGGTGCTTCAAGTACTTAGTGAAAGACCTACATTTTTCTTGGTCTGGTCGTTGCACAATGGTTAGCATTTGTACTAATGACATGATGGTTTTGGGTTCAAATCCAGTAACAGACGTACCTGTTAGTCGTCTTAATGATTTTGTTGTTTTTCTTTGTGAAAAAGGTAATTTTTTATAAAATGTGAAGTGTTTGCCTATTTGTAAATGGCCTATTCTTAAAGAGACTCTATGACATGCCATTAAAAAAAAAAAAGGTGGCCTTTCAGTTGAAAGGGCACACTACAACACTTTTAAGTTTCGATTTCGGACTACCGTTTCGAAGGTCGCAGTGGCGTCACTAGGGAGGGTGTCACCTGGTGTGGCCAGCTTAGTATTACATCCCCTCCTCGGCTCCCCAAAAAAGTTCCCGTTTAGCTAATTGCCTACATTAATCGATGGTTACTTCTGTAAAAATGATTGTCAAAAATATTGGACAAGTTCTATGTTTATGACAATTTCAATTATCTCGTAGGCTACTGAGCAGTATGTGACGTGAGGCTCCAGGATCCGTGCAGGAGAGAGACAGACAGACAGAGAAAGCCCATCGTAGCCAAGTATTAATGTCTCAGGAATTACAATATTCTAGTTCTGAAATCGCATAGGTTAAATAGAACACTTTATAATATTATTATTACTGTATATTTTTTTTTACATATTATAGTATGAAACGTAGGCCACTTGATATATTAATAAACATCTTACTTCTTTTTAATTATTGTCAATGTTGGTGGTTAACGCCTAGTTCTAGATCAATATATCAATTTCAAATACAAGTTAAACTTAGTTTGTGTCCGGAGTCGGAGATAATAATTGATATTATTATTGACTATTGTGTTCTTTACGTTATCGGCATCACTGTTATAACGTTTATACATTATATATTAGTTGAAGTAATGAGAATGACTGTAGCCATCAAAAGCTGGGATCACTGTTATAACGTTTATACATTATATATTAGTTGAAGTAATGAGAATAACTCTAGCCATCAAAAGCTGGGATCAAGTTCTTGACAGAAAACACAAACTCTCTTTGGTAATCTTGTATGTTAGACTTTCAAACAAACAAACTTCGAATGGATGGTTTTGAGGTCATACGATGTGAATAAGTGGGCATTGCATCGTATTGGTTTCAAAATCAACCACCGCTAGAAAAGAAAAACAAACAAACTTCTAGTGGATGGTTTTGAGGTCATACCATGTGAATGAGTTGGCATTGCATCGTATTGGTTTCAAAATCAACCACGCTAGAAAATAACAAAAAAAAAAACAACAAACAAACAAAAATAAGAATGGATGGTTTTGAGGTCATACGATGTGAATGAGTGGGCATTGGCATCGTATTGGTTTCAAAATCAACCACCGCTTGAATCCGCTGTCAGAATAATTTAAATCGGCCCTCGCTGAACCTCCGAGAAAACATTAAACATCTATATTTCATTTCTCCATGAGAAAAATTGTTTAGAATGGGGTTCGAACCCAGGACTTGTGTGTCATTAGCGAGACGCTCAACAACCAGTCATTCTAATATGTGCAGCATTTTATTTTGAAATAAATTATTCAGTCTTTTACAATACCTAGATCTGCATGTGTCTAAAACAGTGGTATTCAACGGGGGAGCGCTGGGAGCCAAAGGGGCGGTGGGGGGGGGGGGGCGTTGGGCACAAAGGTGGGGGGGGGGGGCGTTGGGCACAAAGGTGGCGGTAAGGGGGCGCTTGGTATAAAGGGAGATAGAAGAAACTAAAGGTGCACTGAAACAAAACACATTTTAAAATTCTTCAAAATTAAAGCTGGCAAACTAAATACAGACAAATAATAGTTAGCTTGCAGCTAATTTAAGAAATTGAGTTCGGGAATATCATTTTCTATTGTTAAATTCTAACTCTTTTGCTGTAATTCAAGGGTATCTATTGTCCTTAGATCTTTCGCGCATAAACATTTAAAATTTCATAAACAAAGTAACTAAAGTGCCTATTAGATTATAGTTTATTTTATCTACATATGTTAATATTGTAGGCTATCAACTTAAGTGAGGCAACTCAACAAGACCTACACGTTTATTTACACGACATCACAGGTACACAAAACAACATCTATCTTAGGCACAATCTCTCCATATTGGCTCTCTACTTGGGCGGAAATCGTTCTCCTCTTCTAATGTTGACATCCTTTCCAGTCTATTCTATAACAGTCCGCACCTCTGTACTAGGCTGGATGGCGGTGCGCATGGCAGAGTTAAAACAATATATTGATATGTAAATGTCAATTGAAAAAAAAAGTTAAAGCTAACATTTAAGTGGAATAATTTAAACTAAAAAAACAACATTGATAAGGTATTGTTACGAAAACGCACTGGTATGTAATGGAATATTACTAAGAGTTTTAGAGAATTGCACTAGATAAAAAGTATGTTCCACTTTAAATGACGGCATTTTCAGATGAGGTTATGAAACAAAGTCGGTTTCACGAACATATAGCAATATCCAAAAAATAATTTAAGAATATTCATACAATTATAAAGAAACTACTATTAAAACAATATTTTTTAAAAAAAGGGGAAAACAGGATATGTTTTAGTGGCCTCTTAGAAAAATGCATAGCTTTTTTTAAAAATGATATTGTTTGAAAATTGATTAAAACTAACATTACATTTTTTTTTAAATATATGTTCACACAAAAAAGACTTTTTTTTGTTAGTGATGAAATATATTTCCAAAACTGTTATGAAGTTATGTAATTTATGACGACTTATCTTATCTTATCTTATATAATACAGACGTAACTTCAAAAAAAGAAGATGATTACGTCCTACGCGTCATGCATTTAGTCATGCATATTAACCAATGACTTAAATTCTGCCAAGTCACTGGTTTTCCTGGCTAGCTCAGGCAACCCATTCCATGCTCTAATAGCACTAGCACTTATAGGAATCATCAGTGGTTGGACGCTACAATGACTTTATAAGTAGGCCCCTAATATAGAATGAAGAACAGCTCTATACACTATTCACCTTGTGAGTTATACACAAGAAAAGTTTAGCCCGCAATGTCATTTCTATTTGAATCTAATTATAAAATTGTAAATAAAATACAAACCCATGCCGAAAATAATCTCATCTTTCAACAGTTTTGTGAAACAAATAATGAAAATGATGCTAGACTCTTGTTGTAGACTAAAGTTCGCTGGATTTCGAAAGGGGTTTGTTATTGCTCCTTTTGTTAAGCTCTTAAACACAATTCTGATTTATTTTTTTGAGAAACAGGAAGATTCAACTGCTGGCGATGACTTAAAGAAGGCTAAAAAAATTGTTTTACATGGTATAATAGGCATCTATCATGCCTGGTCTATCAGACCGTGATATCATTAAAATAGACAGATAAAAGCAGTACGATTGCCAATACAAAACCCAAAAGAAAATCAATCCCCTGGAATAAATGCAACATAACTACACCAAGCTGCGTTAAACTTTCAACAAACATTGTTATCAGAAAAAGACATTAACCAACCAGTCGATGACCTATGGAATTTCATTAAAAACTATCTTAAAACATTATAGAAAATCATATACCAACTAAATACCTTTGCACAAAATAAATAAATAAATGCTGGTTTAATAATAGATTAAAGAATCCTTACAAACAGAAGGACAACGTATGTAGAAAATTTATAGAAACTAGGGCAGAAATTTATAAAAAATAAATAAAATTAACACCTAACTCAAAAAGTAAGCAGACAGCTGCAGAGTGAATACATAAACAAAGATAACAACAAAAACCTATGGTCATACATTAAGTCTAAGATAATGGAAACAACAGGCATAGCGCCATTAAAAGGAGAAGATAACTGAACATAAAATGAAAATGAAACCAAAGATATCCTAAATAAATACTTTGCATCAGCATTCTCAGCCCAGGAGACAAAGAAATATTACTTCATTTGAACCAAGTAGACAACATAGGAGATATAGAAGTACAAGAAAAGGGAATCCAAAAACTATTAGCAAACATCAAACCGAATAAAGCATCTGGACCTGATGGAATTCCAGCTAGATTACTCAAAGAACTAAGCAATGAGCTAGCACCAGTGTTCAAAATACTTTTTCAGGCATCTCTTAACCAGGGCAGAGTACCAAGGGACTGGAAAGAAGCTAATGTCACCCCCCCCCCCATATTTAAAAAAGGCGAAAAATCTAACCCAGGAAACTACAGACTTACCAGCATGGCACTATTCCATGATACATTTAGTTACCTGTCTATCTTCTAGATCTTGTTATAAACCTGCTCCCCAAGTTTCCTCATTCATGGCTATAGCACAAACCTATTCAAATTTAACGATTCCTATGTTAACACTCTGATGTTTCTTTGGCTTGCTAAATATTTAATGTCATTTTTATTTTGTTTAGATTTCATCTCCTTTTTATTATGATACAATGATTACATTAACATTTTGTATACAATACAGAAGACAACAAAACAATGCGATGAAGACTTTCGAGGACGCATCCGTCTTGATTGAATGTCTTACACTATTTCACAATGTAAACTTCTTCGCATTCAATAGTTGTTTTTCTTTATGTCAGACTAATTTTTCTTTATGTCAGACTAATTTTTCTTTATGTCAGACTAATTTTTTTTATGTCAGACTAATGTTTCTTTATGTCAGACTATTTTTTTTATGTCAGACTAATGTTTCTTTATGTCAGACTAATTTTTTTATGTCAGACTAATTTTTCTATATGTCAGACTATTTTTTTTTGTCAGACTAATTTTTTTATGTCAGACTAAATTTTTTTTTGGTCATACTACCAGATTATACTTTCACTTACAATAGCACACAAGACAAACAGGTTAACGCATCCACGTTGAGCAGTCAAGGTTATTGAGAAGTTGTATATAATTCCTGATCATTTACACTGTTCAATGTAATATACCCGCTGTAGTTCATCAATTATAAATTCATTGTCGCAGATATACGAGCATATAATACTATTGAGCAGTCAAGGTTATTGAGAAGTTGTATATAGTTGTATATAGTTCATGATCAAATACACTGTTCATTGTAATATACCAGCTGGAGTTCATCAATTATAAAGTCATAGTCGCAGTTATAGGAGCATTAGCGAGTGGACAAAACAAGATCAGATTTTCACGTTCATTACAAAGAGCGAAGAACCAAAGTTGTTCTTAGTTAATGATTTTATTGGTACGTTTACCAGCTGACGGAACAGCCTGAACGCTAAGATGGGAAAATACTAAACAGATTAATGAGAAAAGTTGATTTGACATATTTTAAATACAAAACAAAATAGAAAAATATTGAGCTTTGAGAAAATTGAATAATTTGCAGCTGTATCGAAATTTTAATTAGTTACAAATAAGGACTGGTTCCACAAAGTTGTTAACGCCGGAAGTGGTAATGGTCTTAAGCCCATCATTACCTATAAAATGCTTCCAATGGCATGCGTCTCAAATAGCCTCTGACAACCAGTCCAACTTCTGGCCTTCACGAGTGGTTCAGTTACTGAGCCTGGCGAACCGTTACCACAGACAGGAGAAGGGGCAAAGGCGAGCAACTGGCGCCTAAACCAGTAAGCTTCGGGCAGGAGGGGCTCGTTAGCCTTGGTCGGCTACCCATCTAGGAGAAGGAAAACTCTGAATCCAAACCTCCGCTGCCTTGCGGCTATACCCAAACGCGGGAAAGGCTTCGGGAGACAACCCTGAGGAAAAATCAGGAGCTGGTGACCCTTAGTCAGATAGTGGCACACCGTGCTACAGCCTGGCAGAGCCTGCGGCGCTACTGATCCCAAACTGTATCGGATATTCCGTTCGTTTGGTCACATCAGCTGCGCGGAGAGGGGGGACTGCTGTGTGGGCGACAACGTTCCGACCATAAACAATGCCCAGGCTTTCATCTCACTTATTCAAAGCCCTAACAATCAGGACTATCCCTGTTTCTTAACCAAACTATCCCAATCCCCCCTCCATTCCTGTAATACTACCAATGGTTTTATGAACAAACAAGAAAAAAAAATGGGACGATATGGAAACGATTGTCACCCTAAACGCACGGTTAGGGCTAGCCACCATTACAATTTGATGCAAAGCAAATCCTTACATTAAAGCTTCAAACACTGGTTTTGGAGTTCATATTAATTTTGGTACAACTTTCAGGAAATTTTGAGTGAGCTTTTTACATTCTATTTTTTATCGGTTTTTACAAAAGTGAATTTATTTTTTTCACTTTGGTGTCACCCCCAAGTTCTCAACAAGTCAAGAGTCATGGGCCCAAGCGCAGTGGGCCCCTAATGGTCGAGGGCCCGGGTTCATTGAGCCCCTTCGCGCCATGGATGCTACCCCACTGATCATAAACCACTTAGACAAACATAATGTCCTTACTCCATACCAACATGGCTTTAGGAAATATAGATCATGTGAAACACAAATAATGGACTAATTGATGATTTTTCAAAAGGTTTAGATTATAGTGAACAAATAGATGCTATCTTACTAGATTTTTCCAAGGCTTTTGACAAAGTTCACCACCATAGTTTGCTTAGAAAATAAAAATATTTTGGCATTGATGGTCCATTTCATCAGTGGATTAAACATTTTCTGATAGGGAGATAACAAACTGTAATAATAAATGGCTCTAAGTCAACACCAATAACAGTAGACTCAGGTGTACTTCAAGGAACATGTTTTATTATATAAGATAAGAAGAAAAGATCTATTCGTTTTAAGACACATTAGGAAGTAATATGTAAGCATGTAGTTTAAATATCAGACTATTGGTGTTACGTTAAATTTTAATTTAGGTGACGGCCAGAGACGGTAGATCTGTTCGGCGTAACCACTGCCTGCTACACAAGTAAATATTGGTATCACACTAGTAGCAGTGGCGTAGCAAGGTACCCGTGGGTCCGGGTTCAAGAACATCTAGGTGGGTCCCCCTCCAGCCAATAAGACAAATTTAGTGTGTGGCAAAAAATAAGTAATCTAAATGTAAAGACATTTCAATGTAAAGATAGTACCATTAAAAAAAAGTAATTATGTCATAACGTTTGATTCAGTTAGGACTGCATATAAGTAATAGTGTCTTAAAAGTCAATGTTTTTACTTCTTAACAGAGTTAAACGACTGAAAAGTGTTTCTAATGAACGAACAAATGTTCTTCCTAAGTTGTGGGCTCCAACTGGCCAGGAGTGATGGGCCCCAACTGGCCAGGAGTGATGGGCCCAAGCGTAATGAACTCCTTCGCGACATAGTTGCTATATGGTCGTGGGCCTGGGTTCATTGAACCCCTTCGCGCCATGGATGCTACGCCACTGTTTCATTATCAATAATAGTTTTCACGTGTATTAAAATGTTAAGATTATTACATTAAAACAGTCTTATTATTAACATGCTTTCTATAATAGACCTTAAGGATCTTCCAACTAAATTGTTCTACATTATACTGTTAGGTTTTTAATAGGCAACGAACGAAACAAAGAATCCTTTCGTAAATTACATTAAAGGGTGCTTTGAAAGAAAAAACAACAACAACAGAAATATAGGATAATAAACTTAACATTTAAAAGTGTGCAATAATTAAAAAAAAACAACTCTTTTAAATATTTCTTTTTTTATAACTTTAAAATTGCACACTTATCATTAGCTTATCAATAACTTTAAAATTGCACACTCATCATTAGCTTATCAATAACTTTAAAATTGCACACTTATCATTAGCTTATCAATAACTTTAAACTTGCACTCTTATCATTAGCTTATCAATAACTTTATCATTATATATCTTTTACGATTTCATTTTCAATAGACCAGACATGAATGTCGTGTTTGTCCCTTTTGTTGATCTCAAGTAGTTCTTAATTATAATTTTAAAATGCATCTTTTAATATATTGGTTAACTATTGGTTACATGGGCGTAGCCAGGGGGGGGGGTTTGGGGTTCAACTCCAATAAATTAATGTGGTGACCTACTAGTTAATTCTTCCAGTAGTACGTGCAACACCTATTCAGGCCTCGCGGAACACTAGGATTCCATGGAGCACAGTTTGAGAAACATTGAATTACACACCATATTAATGTACAACTTTTCTCAATACAGTCAGTCTAAGCAATATCCGCAAATCATTAATACTAGAGTAACACATAAGTCAAAATACTTTTCTCAGTCTAAAAACGGTCAAACCTCCCCCCCCCCCCCACCCCCCATGAAAAAAAAACACGAAACTAATCCCTTGATCCATCGGCGTAGCTAGGATTTTTTCGGGGTGGGGTTCCCTCTACCCATATAGAAATGAAAAAGCAGACATCATTTTTATTAGAATCGCGTCTTAATGTCGTATTCAACAATATTTAAATAGTAATTAGTTGATTTCAGAACCCACTTCTAGATATCTGGCTGCATCTCAAACAAGAAGCCGATTGTCAAATTCGCTCAAAATTTTCAAGAAAGGATATCTAATCATTAACTGGGTCACCGTCTTTATTTCAATTAATCTCACTTATGACATCATTTTTCTCTGAAAAAAAAATCAGATTGGAATCAGCATCCCGCTTCGACACAGAGCATATCACTATCTCAATTTCAATTAAACTTCTGACACCATTTATGTCACTGTGAGTATTAATATTTGTGACATTTGGGTTCATGTTTATGATTATATACGGCAGGATGGATGACCGTACTATGTGCACCAAGTATTCAGACATCTACTGTAAATGACTGAGCAATTATTCGTTATAAAAATATATCCATATTCATAGACACCGTATTGCATAACTTGATCTAGAATAAATCCATGTAGTCCATTCGGGTTAAATAACATGTTAAAACTTCATAGAAATATATTCTATCAGTACTCAATTACAGACTGACTTAACACTAACTGTACTACAACTGTCTCATTAATGACTTTGAGAGTGAGCGCTTGCTTCTCAACTTAAATATCGACTGCCTTGATCATAATCAAGTTACAGATTGACTGATTACACTCAGTACAATGTTAGATCAAGGCTGTGTTGGTTCACTCTGGAACCCATGAATGTTAAGAGTTTAGATGACTTAACTCTTTCTCTTCTAATCGACGATACCATCGTTAATTTTACCTCATTAAATTAAAATTTAATTTGAAAAACTTTTCTTTATGTTACATAAAAGGAGCATGCATTCCCCTTGAATCCTAGACCAAATAAAACATTTTCTGATCACAACAAACAAAGTTATTGAAGCTCAATCATAATATGGTAGTGAAATACTAATGAGCAAAATGAAGAATTCCGTCTGAATGAGAAAAAATAATTACGGAGGCAAAGAGCTAATATGGATTTTGGGGATTACAACTTGTGGTGCCAACTATGAGGTGATATCAAAATGATCTCTGAAGACTAATTTAAAATCTTTCATTGAAACTATCCTGCAAAAAACGCCAGAGTTTTAATCATTCTGCTTTGGGGAAAGACATGTTGGGCTTCTGATCCTTTCAGGGACAAAGATGCGAGAAGCATTGCGGTGTAGGAACTTTAAATAAACAAGGTTACAAAGACAGTTTATGTGGAAGCACAAACTCAAAATCGGCCCCCGAAGTGGTCCACTCAGGTAAGTAAAAAGGCAGGTTTCAATATTTTCAGAAAGTATATCAGAATGAAATTCTATCAAAAGCAAATTACAGAGAAGTATAAAGGTTGACAGATCTTGTGTGGAGCCCCAACGGTTCAGCAGACCAAGTGATAGGTGAAAGTGAATGTTTTGTTTGATATGAACATGGCCTAACCGATGTCTTATACAGATTATTTAATTGTTTTGTAAAGGGTCTATCTCTTATTAAAAGCCTCAAGAAAAAAAAATTCGTAAAAATTGTTTTTCCTTTAGTTAAGTGTTATATGGCGTCTATTGTGCTCGCCCGTTGACGCGATAATATGAAAAACTACTAATTAATTGCTGTTTTAATTTATGTTCCACTTATATGCATACTAAACATTTTTTTTCTCTTTAAAAAAAAGTAAATATTTTTTTTAATGTAGTAGTTAGTATGACAGGATTTACTTTAACTTAGCAATACAATTGTTAAAAAAAAAAATTTGGACAAAAAGAATCTAAATACGTTTGCATAATTGTGCAGTCTCCCTGGGAGGCACTGCTAAATGGACTACAGTGTTTGTTACTATTAATAGTGAATAGTTGTAAAAGTGGTGTATTTTTAACGAAAAAACTGCTTGCATAAGTGATTTTAAAAATTAGAGTTTTTGCGTTCAGAAAAGAAAAAAGTAGTGGTTGCATCAGAACTTTAAATGGTCTAAAATATCATGATGTCGGATTTTCACTATCTTTTCTAGTTTACGAGATCTAAACGGGATGGACGGACAGACCACACAAAACTAATCGCGTCTTTTCCCCTTTAGGGAGCTATTAAAAATCAGAAACTTGAAAAGGAAATGCAATCCATTATAATTTTTTTTTACATGTAGAGTTTCTCCCCTTGTATTACGGATGTCAGACATTTAATGCAATATACTAACTATAAAGCTTAGTTTAACATTTCCTTAGGTTACCTATTAACTCATGGTATTCTATATTTTTCGGAGTATTCATTCGTTTTTATTTTTCTTTTCTTTCCTTATTACGGATAGCGAAGCAGCTAGCTTATCAATGTTACTTTGCCTCTCTAAAAATTTTATCTTCAACAGATTCATTCTCTCTGGCCATACTACAGTAATTAAATCCTACAGAGTATTCATTTGCTTAAATAAGTGGTTCCCAAACTTTTTTGTCTCGTTGACCCCTTGCCATGTTTTTCTGGCTTTCGGTGGACCCCCTATTTAACTTGTATTGAATTTTTGCAAATTCATCAAAACATTTTTAAAACAAATTTTTTACTGTATTGAGTTTAAGAGTGAAAAACTAATTAGGAGCTACACATAGAGTTATAGATATCTATTTTTGTATTGATAAAATTCAAATTTAAACTAATTAAAATAATTTATATTTATTACTGGAATCACTAAACACATTGGAAATTTTTATATTTTTTTTGCACATTCATTGCTACGGATATTATGTTTCATATAGGAATTTGTTGATCTATGAAGTAGTCCTCAAACATTAAATAGTATTCAATCAATTAATTAATTAGCCTTATGTATCATTGTAAAAGTTTTCGCAAATAACAGTTTCTTATGTATTTTTTTGATCTTTCAAGTCTGGCTCAAATATTGGGAGCGCAGAACTGTTTTCACTAACATGAGAAGGTGTGAAGGTACCTAGTGAGTACCTAAACCAGTAAGCTTTCGTCAGAAAGGGCTCATTAGACTTGGCTTGCAGCCCACCTAGCAGAAGGAAAACTGAATTCAAACTGTGCTGCTTTGCAGCTATAACTGAACATTGTAAAGGTTTCGTGGGTCAACCCTGTTAAAAATAAGGAACCGGCGACGCGACCTTTAGGCTGTTTGCAGCACACAGCACTACACCCTGTCAGAGCCTGCGACGCCGCTTTCCCAAACTCGTTTGGAAAGAATTACAAAAGAAGCTTTTAATTTTATAACTCATGCCACAGATGTGACCTTGAACTGAATTGTTGCTTAAAGATATTCGTTTAATAATATCAGATGTAGATTTGTGTAAAACAGTTATTAAAACTACAACGGCGAGTAAAATCAATGTTTTACCTATAATATTTTCCATATTTTGCTTTACTTAACGAGATTTTGTAAGACGCTCACAAACTATTATCTTCTCTATTTGATGTAGAAGAGAGATTTTGCTTTGTCTATTCTGATCTGATACGAACGTTTTTCAAAACTTTATCTATTTTGTCAGGTTGCAGGCTTTGTCTCAAATGATCCTCCAGGATAACTGATTTCATATCGGTATAAAAAGGCACTTAGGCAACCGCTAGTATGACAAGGAATGAATAAATTACCAATTTTAAATAATAAACGCTGTACAGTATACATTCTTTTTGTTAAACATTGGTTGCATGTAGACAAAATGAAGCTATTTAAATAAGTATTTAAATTAGATACAACAATTTTCCGTTTGATTGGTAGGATAAATATTTAAAGGTTTAACTCGGGTACAAATCATATATTAGTGTATGAAAGAATTACATTAATTTGATGTTAAAATTAAAGTCACGACTATTTTAAATGAAATCTATTATCATAGACCCCGTGGACATCTCATAGAACCCCAATTTATGTTTTCACTTTCGTAGACCCCTTGGAAGTCTTCGTAGACCCCTAGGGGTCTATATAGACCACTTTGGGAATCACTGGTTAAATTCAATAAATTCTGTGTAAGCTTATTCATAAATATTATGTACTTATATATACGTTTTTAAATTGATATTGGCCCACAGAATGATACAGAATATTTTATCATTATTGTCATATCTTGAACTTTAATCATTGCAGTATTTCCTCAGAAGAATCTATTTGATAATGTAGAATGGTTCATGTTGAATATACATAAAACAACTGTCTTTCAAATCAACAAATGTTAAATTTAATCCAATTTCGTTTTTAGCTTAATTTTAAATATCCATAGATATGCAAGGTGTAGGAGTTAAAAGCCAAAGAAATATACAAACAAAATGTTTTTGTTACACATTGGTCTCTGGAAGCTTTGAAAAACAATTTCAACACAGAAAGGTAAATTATGTAGGGGAGACAATAAGAAGAAAAAAGTTTTTGCAACCAGAACTTTCAGTTTCAAAACAGGTTTATTTCTGGGGGTATAATCAGCACATTAGTAATTCTAATACTGTTAATTTATTATTAAATTTAAATTATATTGTCTGTTACTACTTCAATGATTTCAACTTGAGAACTAAACTATTCTGTTTTAAAAAAACAAACAAAAAGAGCTCCTTTGATTGTACACTAATACCAGTATCCCAGGCATACAATTGGATATTGGACATTGGAACAACAGGTATAACTTCTAAAAATTACCAAAATGTATTTACCAACCTGAGCAATTATAGGAAAATATTCTGTATTTAATTCAATGAAACGCAAAAATGACTCCGACCCCCCCCCCCCCCCTCTGATGACTTTGCCAATCAGTGTACCACCATCAAAAATGGCTAAACAAAAGAAAGACAATATGATGAACATTAGATCAAGTTTGTTGTAATCTTAGAACTAACAATATATAAAATCAATTATGGTATAAAAAACAAACAAGCACTGCTCAACCAATTAGGAATATTGCATTCAAGATGTGACAAATGTCATTTTTGCAATGTTTCTATTTCTCTTTTCACTTTTACAAGAGCAGCTTTAAGACGTATTATCAGTGATGCGAGTGACAAGGATTCATTAGATGTGGAGGAAGGACTTGCAAATGCACAAATTTAAATAAAATATATTCTCAATATTTCATCAGTTCAGAAACTATCCAATGATACATTTAGCCTTATACTTCTAAAGAATGCCACGCCTCCCCCATATCTGAATGCCTTTTTAAGACTAGCTAAAAAATTTGCAAGGTCAAAGATAAAAATAGCAAGTTACAATAAAAAATTGTCACAATTGTAGACCAGACTAATGATATGAACCAAAAAAAAAAAAGATAAAACAGAATAAAACTTTATCTATTAATATAAGAAAACTTGTTGAAACATCAGGTAACAATCATAACAATCATGCAGTTTCCAAACACAATCACACAGATGTCAAATAAAAAATATAAATAAAATTCATATTAAAGATTATCTCTTGAAACACTTTTGACTTCTTGTACATACTGTAGCTGCACTCTTGCTGTGAGTAGTTAAATGCATACAAAACATGGATGTAATTCCTCAATCCAATGAAAGTCCTCAAGCTTGTACAGGCTCTTGTGGATTATAATGTCTTTTAGAAACATATATTTTGTGCTGTGAAACTGTTGCCATGTAAATAACATCACCTAAAATTACTGAAAGACAAAACATTTTTAATTAGATGGCATAAATAATGCTTTCTAAATCAGTAAAGTATTTTCAAAATACCACTGATTCATCTATCAAGAAATCGCAGCAACTGTCTAATGGATTTGCATGAAATTTTATACACATGTTCCTTTTACCACTTAGGTGTTTGCTAAGAAACAGTTTTTATTGATTCAAAGCCAGAATGCCGCAAATTGTGAAAATTCTTAAGGCTTTCTTTCTATTTAACCTATTTCTATTAACAAAACTGCAGAAAAATTAGACTTCCATCTTTTTCTTTAAAAGCCTAGTTTCTTTCTTTTTGCCTAATTCAACTTTTTAAAAATTAGGCTTACAACATTTTGTATTTTCATGTCCACTTCCTTTTACGACATGGCTGAAATAAACGACAATACTGACTTAGTCTAATGGTATCAAAAAGATAGATTCTATTTATTCACCCCTCCCTTCACTGTCTGTGTGTGTAGATAAGACTACTATACTCTTAGGCTCTGTCTTTTCTCTAGATCTAGGGTTTCTTCAGGAACTACATTAAGAATTAAGAATCCACAGAATTTTCAGAATATGAGGGGTTATTCACAGACATTTTGGACTATCAAATGTGTTTTGGTTGATGGAAGATTGCATTATTACAAAATTATAATAATTTAATCAAAGTTAGGGGTTGTCTTTACAATAAAAACGGTAAGAAAAGTGAAATCTAATTGGGAGCGGGTGGGTGGAGTGACTGATACATTAGCCAACAGTTCATGTGTGTGTTCAGACAAAGGTGGCCTTTTGGGGTTGGCGAGTGGGGCAATCTTCCTTTCATGACCCTGATATGATACTCACCCAGGCCCCATGCACTGCTACTAAGGCGCCTCTGGTTTGGGGGGTGGGTTTACAAAGCTGGTTATTAAAATGCTTGTCAAAAGTCTGTCGGAGAGCATTACAATGTGCAGTGAAGAAAAAATAAAAAGGGAGTTCAGAGAGAGAGAGAGAGAGAGAGGGGGGGGGGGGGGGTAGACAAACAGAAGGAGAGATAAGAAAAGAGAGATTAAGCTGTTAAAAGTCTATGTAACATACTAGAATTGATGGGCTAAAAAGTATTTTAGGGGGCATTGTTAAAATGAGGGTCTTTTTGGTAGCTCATTAAAAAAAAAAAAAAGGGAGGGGATATTCTAGCCATAATAAACAATACATAGCTTGGGAACAAATCAGCAGGCACATCTAGTATATAATTGATATAAATGAACCAATGATGTGGGTTAGGGACTGCTATACATGACTGGACAACTTTCAGTATTATTAAAGGGAGCGATGTAGGTAAACCCTAAAAACAAATTAAAAAATCCAATTTTTTTCAGAGAAGAAGAATTTGATGTCTTATTTTTTAAATATAAATGTTTCTAAACATTTTATTAGAACCTTTTATGCAGAATTTCAATCTCAAGTTTGAAAAACCATCAGAGTTCCCCTTTAAACAGGATTTTTTTTTTTTACAAATAGGTTACAAGTACAAGTAGCTTTCAGTTTCTACAAAGAAGAGTAACTAATGTACGATAGCTGATTTATTTCTGGCACCTGAGATGAACTCCTATTGAAAAAACAGAGCAGGAAGGACTCAATCCTCCCGTAGTGCTCTGGCAAGAAACTTAGACGTTCAGCTTAATGTCTCATAGCTACCATACAAGTCGAGTGACTGCTCAGACAGCTCCCCCCTTAGCTCGCGGAGCTGGGGACACTTGTACAAGACGTGCGTCACTGTTTCGACACTCTCTCCACAATGACGGCATCGGGAGTCAAAGTTCACCAGAAATTTCAATAATTTTCAATTCTAAGAGTCAAGATAATTTTGTATAAGAATTCTTATCAGTTTCTTAAGTTTCAAGCTTCATGTTAAGTCATGTTAAGTCTACTACTCCTGCCACAGAAATAAAGATTTTCAAAGATAAATTTTACCTGATAGTCTACGTAAAGCATCCTTTTTATCTCCTGTCACTTGGATTTTGTAAGCCGTATGAACCAACTTAGTGATTTTATTGGCTGTTGTCTCATCATTTTCTAGCTGACCACCAGACTAGCAATAAAAACAATAATTATAAAAACATTTTTGCATTAGTCTTTTATACAAAGTTGCAGACCATACAAACTAATGAAATATAAATGGAGTTTGAAGCTCTAGCTTTGTAACAAATGATGACTAAATATGACATGTAATATTATAATAGCAGAACTAATGCCTGTGTTTTGAGTGTTCTCAGAGCTTATGTTTCATCATATTTTCTTCACATTCTCTCTAAAACCTTTGTACCTTAATAAGGCTTGTCTTCAAGTCAGAAAATTAATGAGGAATGCAGTATTTCAAGTGACTATGCAGCCCCAGCTGCAACTTACATACTTTTGCTAAATCAGCACAGACATATCTGTTTTCTGGCAGTAGTCAATCTAGGTTCTCTTTTCACAAAAGATAATTATAAATAATATCCAATAATCAGTCTCAGTATAAGAGCCAGCAAATGTATTTTTCACTAAAATAAAAAATTAAAAAGTCTGATGTATTGAGTTTTTGATTTAGGATATAGAGTCTTCTGTAAAGGTATTTTCACTAATTTCATACAAACACATAACTCTCTTTTCTATCATTCATTTTCTTACAATAACTTATAAATACAAGAATTTGAGTTATGAATGCCATAGTCATTTGTTTTACAGCACAAGAGTTTTGGAGCTAAACAGTCCTAGAGAGCCAAGCTTCATTGTAATGGCTGATAATATGAACCTCAATTTTTACATAGTGTCAAGTTTTGAAATATTTCAAATAAACGTGTTTTGGAGAAATGACTTAAAAAGCAATGTTTGCAAATATTGACCTTATCTTTCATTTTTGATTTCATACGTTTCAGAAATTCCTTTACAAATGAAGAATACATCCTAGCCTAAAACTCCTGCAGATAGGCAGGGTTTGAACTTGGGATAATCATGACATTAGTACAAAGCACACACTAGACAACCAGGCAGCCATAATAAATATAAACATAGTAGTCTTTGATGAAGGTCAAGCAATGTAGTTCAATCAATAACTTCTATCTAAAATGTTTATGATGCTAAGCCTAACAGGGGATACCTGCTTTAGATAAGTGGTCTCAAGATCTAACAAAATATACTTACACTGATAACAGCTCCATCTTCAGTCAAAACTAAGAATCCTAAAGAATCAGGAATTCTATCAATGCCGTGAACTGACATTTTGGTTCTTATTTCTTCTCAATCAGTTTAAATAATCCTGTAAAAAAAAAAAATTAAATATTTAAATTGAAAAGAAAATTTACTTTAAAAATATTTGTGTGTTACATACTAGCCATATACTAAAGTACTGTAACTGAAAAGGACAATAAGATAAATCTCAGCTTACTATTCAAAACTAATCCTACAGTAGGGAAACAAACCCTAGTATACAGTCAAGTCTAGTTAATTCAATCATCTGGTAATTAGGACAAATATTATTGTGCCCTGATGTGGTCTGGTTATCTGGATATGACTGTATTATAAATTACCCAAATTATATTCCACTCACCCAAAATATCTGTCCTTACCAGCTTCATCCACTATGAGGACACAGATTGGTTAGTAAGGAAACAACAACTAGCTCTCAGGTACCCTGATGCCATTGGTATCAGTTGTGTCGACATTGTATTGTGATGGGAATGAAAATGAAACTGAAATGTCAGTTCTCCTTTGGAAGCAGTGGGACATATAATAAAAATGTGTTTCCTTTGGCTTTAATTTGTCAGTAGCTCAGACAATACGTTTACTATAAAAGGAATGAAACTTTACAAATATATGTGTCCAAAACCCAGAAGGGTCTTGACTGCAGTCAAATCTTGTAAAATGAAGAATAGGCATATTACAGTGATTAAACATAGAAAAGGGACTGGATGACACATCTCACTCGCCATGGACTTGGCAGACATCAAACACACAAGAAATAGAAACTATGCCTATAATGGGGCATCACTTAATCTCTCTTTGATAGATTTCAATTTTTTTTTCTTGATATTCACGCAATAGTTTCATATTTATGGACTGAACTCCATCTTGGGCATACAAAAGGAAGACAAGAGCTATAAATAATGATGTTATTGCAAATGCTGGTATGGGCAGTAAAGAGGAACTGCTTATAGTTCAACAGCTATGCTGGGCAGGGCACAAAACCTCGGCTCATATCTGGTATGGGTGATAACTGTAAGGCTGAAAGGTGGTAAGTGCAAAAGAGGTGCCCCCACCCTCTCCCAAAAGACCATCTTTGGCACCAGCTTGCTTTAACTGACATAGAGTATCTTAAAGTAATCGGCTTCCAAACATCAATATCATCATTAAACTTGATGGTTCAGCTTTTTGAAATGATTTAAAGCCCATACAATTGGCTTCCAAAGAAAACAACTGGAGATTTATTACAAAGGTTGCAGGATACACCTTTGAGACCAAAAGGAAATTTAGAGCCGAGGTCAGACGGAGAAGGCGGAAAGAAAACCTAAACCGACCATAGGCAGACAATGGCAAAATATGTAGATCACAGACTGTGTACCCATATGAAATACTGCACCTTACTTAATCTTCAAACTAAAAGACAAGCCTTGCATTACTATGGAATAGCTCTAAATCTATATAAAATAATAATATTCTATAATCTATACTTGAGTATACTCATATTGTAATATATATGTAGTCTAGAGTCACAGACTAGTGACTTGTAAATATGGTAAAAGTACTAGTAGATCTAAATAAAAATATTATTATGCTGTTGAAGCTGTTCACCTCCGATACGATTCTTTGCTACTGGTGGATAACAATAAGAATCGTATAGTCATATTGGAGGCAAACAGCATATAATAATTTTTACTAGACTAGAAAGATTAGTCTGATTGGATGATATGACATATGACTATGATATGTCTATTAGTTAATATTAATAGAATTAGATCTAAATTTAAATCTAGTATTACTCATTTACTCAGTCTCAGTACTGTAATACTGTAGTATGTATACTATACTACTGTATGAGTATAAAACTATATTTTAATTTATATTATAATTATTTAAAAATATTTAGATCTTTACACTATTTAGTTTACAGATCTAATCTAACTTTCAAACAACAATCAATCAACATAGATTCTATATTCTAGAATAAATCTAGATCTAGATATATTTAGTTAGTCTATTAAATTATTATTAAACTTTATTCTTTAACTTTAACATTCAACATTGAATTACGAAATACCTAGATCTAGATCTTTAGTAGATAGTACTGCTATATTTAATTACTTATACTAGACTAGTAACTCATTACTATAGTTAGTAGATCTAGAAGTGTCAACTAGTGACTAGTCTTAGCCACTAGTCACTCACTAGTGTTACTTAGTTATACTAGACTCTAGTTATAGTTAATTATACTTTATTATAGTTACTCAAACTCAAGTTACTGTAACTCATCAACTGTAGTCTACAACTCACTGTAACTCTGTCAACTGTAAGTTACTCACTTACTGTAGACTGTAGTCGTAGTAGATCTAGATTTTAGATCTAATTTATATTTATTAGTTAAAATTTATAAAATGTAGCTAGATCTCTAGATCTAGATCTATTCTTATAATTCTAGTTTGTTTAGCATCATGAAGTCACATGACTAGCTTCTCGCGATAGCTGCGAAATGTGCGCGAATTAGATCAATGGACTATATAAAAATATCATAATTCATACTATTTGCAAATAATAATAATAATAATAATAATGTATTATATTGCATCAAGCTAATAGAAGAAAGAGAAATTTACACATGTGTTACATCGACTACAAAAAAGCTTTCGATTCAGTTCCGCATGATTGGCTATTAAAAACCCTGGACATCCATAGAATCAACCCAAGAATAAAACAACTATTGAAAGTCTGTATGGATAATTGGAAGATAAACCTGCACCTAAATCGTGATAAACTAGGTTCTGTGCACATAAGAAGAGGTATATACCAGGGTGACTCACTATCTCCACTCTGGTTCTGCCTAGCGATTAATCCTCTATCTACATTACTCCAAGACTCTACAAACGGTTTTAGGGTTGACACTAAATGTACAAATTGTGTGTCCCACTTATTATACATGGATGATCTAAAGCTATATGCAGAAACCGAGCAAAAATTACACACCTTAATCAAAACGGTAAAAGGCTTTAGTGACGATATCTGTATGTCTTTTGGCCTGGATAAGTGTGGCATCATAAGCATTAAAAAGGGCAAGGCAACGAACACCAACATTAAATTTGAAGGCATCGAGGAATTGAACTCCGCCTCTATTTATAAATATCTTGGAATAAACCAGAATGCCAAGATAAACCATAAGAAATTAAAAGAGGACTTTCTTGGCAAATATAGGCAAAGAGTTAATAAAATCCTCAACACCAAACTGTCTGGCAGTAATCTCATCACTGCAATTAACAGCTGGGCCGTCCCTGTGCTCCTTTACACGTTCGGTGTGATCAAATGGACTGACACCGACCTACATGACATTGACAGACTCACTAGAAAATTACTAACCAAGTTTCGATGTCTACACCCCAAGTCCTCCACCATAAGGTTATACCTGCCCAGGAAGGATGGGGGTCGTGGATTGCAGAACATCTTCAAATTGTGTAAGATGCAAGTTTTAAAAATACGATCAAAACTGCTCGCCTCCAGCAACAAATTAGTTTCCTTCCTACGGAAATACGACTCCGATGCAACCCCTCTGAACCTACACAATGCTGATGTCAATATCGGTTTGGACGACGTAGGGCATGAGATTCGCCAATGGGAAGAAAAAACACTCCACGGAAAATTTCCGGCTTCATTACATGGGGACAACATCGACAAGGCTGCTTCCTTAACATGGCTCAAAGCAGGTCATCTCTACCCTGAAACAGAGGGCTTTGTTACAGCAATACAGGACAGAGTAATCAGGACAAAAAATTACGAGAAGCATATCCTGAAACTCAATGTTGTCGACAAATGCCGAAAATGTGGAAATGTGGGCGAGTCGATTGAACACATTATGGCAGGATGTCCAGCCCTATCAGAATCAGCCTACCTAGGTCGCCATAACCAAGTTGCAAAGTTAATACACCAACACCTGGCTTTGACGTACAAATTGATCGGTAAGGACACTCCCCCTTATTATAAATACATCTGCTGTACTGGGATAGGCCTATTCTGACCGACAAAACGGTAGATTTCAATCGCCCGGATCTGCTGCTCATCGATAAAAAAGAAAAAACCGCTACCATTATCGATATCGCCGTACCACTGTCTCATAATTTAAGAAAAACTGAGATAGAAAAACAAAGAAAATATGGGAACCTAGGCTTGGAGATTAAGCGTCTATGGAAATTGTCCAAAATAACAATATACCCCATTGTTATATCAACCGAGGGGATAATAACAACTGGCCTCACAGACACCCTCAAGGCCCTTAACATTCCTAGGAACATCTTCGTTGCCTGTCAGAGGGCGGTACTTCTGCAGACCTGACACATCACCAGAAAATTCCTCAGTGGAAACTGTTAAAGGGACTACGATGAATTTTGTTTCTCTTTAGCGAAACTCGACCCTGGCAGCGCCAGAGAATGACTACTCGTTCATTTCTAACATAATAATAAATACTCCCCGCAAGAGGTTCTCGAGTCTACTGAACATCTGCTGTACTGGGATAGGCCTATTCTGACCGACAAAACGGTAGATTTCAATCGCCCGGATCTGCTGCTCATCGATAAAAAAGAAAAAACCGCTACCATTATCGATATCGCCGTACCACTGTCTCATAATTTAAGAAAAACTGAGATAGAAAAACAAAGAAAATATGGGAACCTAGGCTTGGAGATTAAGCGTCTATGGAAATTGTCCAAAATAACAATATACCCCATTGTTATATCAACCGAGGGGATAATAACAACTGACCTCACAGACACCCTCAAGGCCCTTAACATTCCTAGGAACATCTTCGTTGCCTGTCAGAGGGCGGTACTGCTGCAGACCTGCCACATCACCAGAAAATTCCTCAGTGGAAACTGTTAAAGGGACTACGATGAATTTTGTTTCTCTTTAGCGAAACTCGACCCTGGCAGCGCCAGAGAATGACTACTCGTTCATTTCTAACATAATAATAAATACTCTCCGCAAGAGGTTCTCGAGTCTACTGAACATCTGCTGTACTGGGATAGGCCTATTCTGACCGACAAAACGGTAGATTTCAATCGCCCGGATCTGCTGTTCATCGATAAAAAAGAAAAAACCGCTACCATTATCGATATCGCCGTACCACTGTCTCATAATTTAAGAAAAACTGAGATAAAAAAACAAAGAAAATATGGGAACCTAGGCATGGAGATTAAGCGTCTATGGAAATTGTCCAAAATAACAATATACCCCGTTGTTATATCAACCGAGGGGATAATAACAAATGACCTCACAGACACCTTCAAGGCCCTTAACATTCCTAGGAACATCTTCGTTGCCTGTCAGAGGGCGGTACTTCTGCATACCTGCCACATAACCAGAAAATTCCTCAGTGGAAACTGTTAAAGGGACTACGATGAATTTTGTTTCTCTTTAGCGAAACTCGACCCTGGCAGCGCCAGAGAATGACTACTCGTTCATTTCTAACATAATAATAATAATAATAATGTTTATTGTCCGTAAGGAAATTTGTCTTGTCTGGTTCTCCTCCGTAATTAATAGTTACTTTCCTACTCCAGCGTGCTCAGAAATTATTATTACCATGGGCTTTGAATTTAAAACCCCCTACAGGGGGTTTTGCAGTTAAACCCCCCTCTTCTATAAAACAAAACAAAAAAAAAAATGCAAACAACAATCCTCAAATTCCAACAGCACAGTTAAGGAAGTTTTTGATTTTAAACCCCCCTCCAAAATTTACGATAAACCCCCTCTTCAATATAAAAAAGAAAATTACACATTCAAAATTCTAGTAGCGTAGCCAAAGGAGTTTTGTGTTTACCCCCCCCCCCCCCTCCAGTTGGGGTTTGAAGCTAAAAAGTACCTCTTCAATATAAAAAAAAAAAAAAAGCAAATTACACACTATAAAATCTATGAGCGTAGCCAAAGGGGTTTTGAGTTTAAATCCCCTCCTCCATATGGCTTTTTCTTTAAAGTTTAAAACCCCTACAGATGGTTTTGAGTTTAAAATGTAGGCTTAGTGTATATTTGCATTGTTTCAGAAGATCTGGGGGGGGGGGGTACCGTCACATACAGGGAATTTTGCCGGCAGCCATTTTGTCTATGGCTTTGTTGAGTTCTACTAGGGTGGGTACTTCGTCTAGCTCATTCATTGTGAGTCATTGGTTGATAGCGTTAAGGGCTGAGGCAGAGACTGAGCTTGTTGTGGCGTAGAGTTTGGAGTAATGTTAGACCCATCTGTGCTTTTGTTCGCTCTTTCTTGTCTATGATAGTTTTCCCAGTGGTTGATTTGAGAGGTGCTGACTTGTTTTGGGCAGGTCCGAGAGCCTTTTTGATTCCTTCACACATCCTTTTTTATGTTGCCTGCTTGAGCAGCGAGCTGAATATTCTCGCTGAGCTCTATCCAGTATTCATTGGCACAGATCCGTGCTGTCCTCTGCACATTGGCTCTAGCTTCTTTCAGACTAATAAGACTAGACTTATTAGATCTATTTCTAGATCTAGACCTTGACTTAGATCTTGAATCTAGATTTAGATCTAAAACTAGGTCTAGAACTAGCTAGATCAATGTCTAGTTTGTACGACAATATGACAATGGAGATATTAATTTTGATTTTGCGAGGGGAATGTCTGGTCCAAGGACGCCTCCAAGAAAAAACACGAAATTCGAACGACATTCCAGTACGTACCAGGACATGTAGTTGTGGAAGGCAATACGAAGGCTGACTTACTAGCCAAGCTCGGCACAAAACTGGACCCTGTGGACGAGCCACAGACATTTGAGCAGGCGCGTGCGATTGTTCACGAGTGGGCGAGAGAAAAGTGGCGTAAAAACTGGGAAAACGTTACCACGGGCAGGGAGGTATGGCAAAACCCTAAAAGGGCCCTCAAAATCGGACGAGTGGTGGCAGCTGAACAGGGAAGAACAGGTGACAATCGCTAGGTACAGAACGGGACACTGTCCAATCGGTGCCTATTTTGCTAAATTTAAACATAACTTCGATTCACGCTGCAGACACTGCCAGGACGACGTCTAGACGGTAAACCACATCCTTTACGAGTGCGCAAAACTACAACCCAAGAATGGCCATTTGAGTGAAAAAGAGACTGGTACGCATGATGAGTTGGCCCTGTACGGAGACAGGGAAACTCTGAGAAGAATGTCGCTTTCCTTGTCCGTGTTATTAGAGAATAGAGTTCTCAACACGGTGCCCTAGTGCGATGACACACGGTCCAAGTAGAACTACTCCAAGTCTTTCATGTCATTTCTAGCTAGCTAGGTCAAGAATTTTTTTTTTCGTGTTGCCAATTTATCTGAATATATGGGGATGAGGGGCAAAGCACTTGAAACCAGAAGTCCCGTGTTCGAATCCTGGTGAAGACTCTATGTAGACCACTTCGGGGGCCGATTTTCAGTTTGCGTTTCCACACAAACTGTCTTTGTAATGCAGAGGCGGCCTTAGCAGAGCGCGGGGCCTTGGACGAGTGTCATATGCGGCGCCCTGAGCCTATATATAGTTATATACCCTACATGGGCGTATCCAGGAGGGGGGGGGTTGGGGGTTCAACCCCCCCCCCCCCCGAAATGAAATCCCCCCCCCCCCCCCACAAGAACAAAGGTGACAGAAGTGACTGCAACAACTACAGGGGAATCTCTCTCCTAAGCATTGTAGGCGAGTGATACTTCACAGGGTACAAAAACTTGTTGATCTCCACCCAAGCTGCTAAATACTATGGTCTCTTTCCACCAAAATATGACGGGTACAGTGGAGTTCAACGGCCCCTTCTCCGAAAGTTTCAGTATAAACAGCGAGTCAAACAAGGATGTGTCCTGGTCCCAACCCTCTTTGGAATACTTTTTTCAATGCTAATCCACCACGCGTTTGACAAATCCACCGAAGACATAAATCTTCATTTCAGATTTGATGGCAAACTTCTTAATATTGCTAGACTGAGGGCCAAACCTAAAACCAGAACCACTCATAAGAGATATGCTCTTCGCGGACGACGCAGCGGTAGTGTCACACTCACAAGAGGAGCTTCAGTTAATAATGCCCTGCTTCTCTAAGGCTTGCAAAGAGTATGGCCTACATAGCACAAAGAAAACTACTGTTATGGGACCACTTGCTACAGCACCACCATCCATCCTCATTGACGATAACAAACTAGATGCCGTAAACGAATACTGCTACCTTGGATCTACAATTCAAGATGACCTTTCACTAGAAGAGGAGATTAAAAAAAAAACGCATACGGAAGGCCGCACCAACCTTCGCTAGACTCCGACCAAGAATTTGGGAAAACCAAAAGCTCACCACAGCGACCAAAATGGAGGTCTACAAGGCATGCGTTCTTGTCACGCTACTGTACGGCAGTGAGTCGTGGACAACCTACACAAAGCAAGAGAGGAAACTAAACTCATTCCACTTGCGCCGCCTTCGGCTTAAAAATAACATGGAAAGAAAAAGTGTGTAATACTGAGATCCTCGCGAGAACGGGCCTTCCCAGCATCTTTACGGTCCTCAGGCAACGAAGCCTGCGCTGGCTCGGACATGTTCGCCGGATGGAGGACAATCGCATCCCAAAAATCATTCTGTACGGGCAACTTGTGTCTGGCTCAAGAAAAACTGGTCGCTCCCACCTCCGTTACGTTGATGTGATAAAAAGGGATTTAAAATCAGTGAACATTGATACTGACCATTGGGATGACATAGCCTTAGACCACACTAGTTGGAGAGAGACGGTGACCAAGAAAGCTATAGACTGCGAGAAAACATGGGCCTCGATTCTTGAAGAAAAGCGTGTCACACGGAAAATGGCTAGTTCCTCTACCACCAAAGCGTAAGCCACCTTGACATGCAATATATGTGGACGGGAGTGTCTCTCCAAAATAGGTCTCCACAGCCATATGAAAAAGTGTTCGAGATGAACCATAGTCGTTTCACGACTGAAGGATGCCAATGAAGTCTAGTCTAGAATTAGATCTAGATATAGAATCTTGATATAGAATCTACTATATCGAGACTAGAACTCGTATGAATTTACACGTTTAATCTTAAAATTACTAGACCTAGGCCAATGTTATGATCACCTTTTGTTACCGGGTAATGGCATTACTTTACTAATGACTAATGGTGTACTATGCTGTTCGTATCCGATTCATTTCTTAATGTGATACTATTGTTTACATCAGGGGTGGGCAACCTTTTTGAATCGAGGGCCACATTAAAAAAATTTGGGAATGGCGGGCCGCACACGTATATATATATATATATATATATATTATATATATATATATATATATATATATATATATATATATATATATATATATATATATATATATATATATATATATATATAACTTAGAAAGTTAGCTAACTGTGTAAAATGTCTTCCATTTAATATTTACACTGTATTATATTCACGATTTTGTCTTTTTTTCCCCCACACTCCACGTTGATAAATTACAACAAGGGTAAGGAATTTTTTTAAACTAATTTAACTATTTTTATAAATTGCAGTTGTCATTTTATACCACAATATCCCCCACAAATATACAGTTGTACTTAATGTGCAGTATTTTACTTTTTACACTCGTGCATAATGTTCCGGAACTGTGAAACTAGCTTACAAGTTGTTACCCTTGTGACTGCTGTCAAATTACAGTCAGTCAACATTGACCAGTGATTATACTTGTTTAGTTTCCACAAAAAATAAAAAATGCTTGCTCACTGAATGGGACAATATAAGTGCCGGAAGTTAAGTGTCGAGACGAGCGAAACCTTCCCTTGTGGAACATCACCAGAGAATGCTGACCATGCCCTTCAATGGTACATACTAAATCAAGAGACCAGAGGAAGACCCAAAATCATCCAAAGACTGCCTGACCCACTGCGCGGTTCAACTCAGATATAGGATTACTCATCTGAACCCTACAATATGTAAGGTGAGAACGAAGAAGAAGAAGAACAGATGTAAGTGTAATTAAATAGTGTGAACAGCAGCAAGGTTTTTCAAGTGTGGAAATACAGCTTCTGGCACCAATTCGACTCCCGTGCAAGTACTGGCTGGATCTTTGCTTTTATAAATTGCACACTTAGGGAATCTTAATAAGTGTTTTACTTTTAATCATTTCACTAGAAATAGTTTCACCTTTCAGCAAATAAAAATGACAACAAAATGTTTTATTTTGCTTGCTTGTAGAAATGGGGAAAGCCTTGTTTGAAAAGATTTAACATTCATTTGCATTTATCTGTAAGCAACCAATTGCAATAGAAATTATTAAAAACATGAAACCTGTCTTCCTTAGAAATATTGGTAACAAGGTCACAGTCAATGTCCTTCAAGTTACATAGCAGGTTCTTCCTTGAGATATAATATTCTTCTCGTTTGCCTTGCCCAGGCTAAGCTAGCGGGTACGTTGAATTATTTTGTTCATGAATCGGAACTACCAGAGGATAGCACCCCCTATTTTTTTTTTTTTAAAGGAAACCTCAGAATTTGCGCTATTCAGTTTTAGATTTATCATCATAGGAATCCTTGGGCCTTATGCCTCTTTTCTTTGCCTCTTTTTTGGGCTTTATATGCCTCTTTTGTGGGCACCCCCTAACTTTTACAATTTTAGTCATTATAGTGTTGCGATCATAAGAATGAAATTTAATGCAAACTTTCTTGTTTAGAGTTTATGGTTAGGATATTTTTTATTAAAAAAAAAACATTTGTAAACCTGTTCCAAGCCTACCCAACACTCAAGAAATTATGTCTTCAATTGAGTGTATTGATGCATAATCTTCGTTTACTTGAAAATTTTTATAATGAGACAATTTCAATAACTTATATAGATATTATTTTTAATATTTGCATTTTATATGTATATACTGTAAGCACACCTGATTTCTGGAGGTGTCGGCGGGCCGCATAAAGCCCTCCGGCAGGCCACATATGGCCCGCGGGTCGTAATTTGCCCACCCCTGGTTTACATAATATATAAATCTGCACCCCTAAGCTGCCAGAAGATAAGTTATTGCCTTAATAATTAAAATTTTGTTCAAATCTGCTTGCATATATAATTTTTAAAATTAGATGGTTCACTTTCGGAAAAGAAAAACGTAGCCGTTGCATCAGAACTTTTTACGTTCCTGATGTCGGATTTTCATTTTCTCTTCTGTTTCTGAGATATAAACGGTACGGACGGACGGATAGACATGCCACACAAAACTAATAGCGTCTTTTCCCCTTTCGGGGGCCGCTAATAAAACACAATGTACATTCACACCAGACTCACTCATAATTTACATGTGAAAAGCTTATATCAGATTGTTTCTATTAAATGCTTTGATGGCCAGTGATACAAAATAGTGTTTGTGTCTGTATTTTACAAGATAATTTAAGATAATGTTAGTTATAAAATTTTTACGATACCTCTATTCGAGTCTTACATTCCGAATGGGTGGGCAAAGCCTTGGTTGGTGGACAAAGAGTTACCAGACGTCCGTCAAAAGAAGGCCAAGTCCTCTTTTTTTGGGGGGTTTTGTCCTCCGTCCGGCCGACATTAGCCTAAAGTGTGAAAATGTCCGGCTTTTTCACGGTTGTTTCATGAAATGGCATAAAAAGGATCAAATGTAATACTTCATATCTTCTGGAGTACACTTCCATAACATAAAAAAACAGATGTATAGCTTCACCGTAAGACGCATGATTAATGTGATTCAATTTCCAATATTTTGATTCCCACGCCCTCAGTGACACTAAAAAATCGCATCTCTGAGGAAACAATTTCACTAGTATGAGGTTGGAAACACCCCTTGAGCAGTGCCAAAACTAGGCATCTGCTTCTTTAGTGTGTTCATCATAACAAGAGATAGAAATGTTGGTAACGATTGCTACACGTTGGTTTCTTGCACATGTGCTTATGGAAAACTTATGATAGGCAAAAGTACCGCCTCTAGCAGCTAGCTTGACTCTTCTACCAAGGCCGGCCTTAGGCATAGACAAACTAGGAAGCCGCCTAGGGCCTCTTAGTTGGGAGCTTCACAAAAGACTCGAATAATTTTTTTAGAGAAAAAATTGCGAAACATGGAAGAAAGCGGGACATTTGCCGTCCCGCCCGGACATTTTATGAAAAGCGCAACCAACTATCTAAAGTGGGAATGTTCCACCTAAGTTTAAGTTAAGTCTGGCCACCTTACGTGTGACGTAATTTGAGTAGACTGTAGACTAAGTGTCCTGCATTTTGGGAACGACCTTGTGCAGTATACAAGGGTTTGACATATCCACAGAAGGTCTTTAGTCATTCGTGTTTACTTAATGATTACTGACCTATTTTCACCTCCTTATAATATGTGAGAAATTATGATTTCTAGACTTATATAACAAAAGTAGATACAACATAGCAACGGAAAAATGTAGTTCTAAGTATAATTTAAATAAAAAATTTAAATTCTTTAAGTAACTGTCACATTTATCATTAAAATAATGTTTAAATGAAAAAAATATTTTTATGAAACAAATACAATAAAACATGTTTTTTTTTTTTTTAAATTTAATTGAGTCCTATTTTTTAAAATATTAAATCACAATATTTTTTATTTTAGTTTTTTTTTTTCCTTTTTACTAGAAAAATTAAATTATAAGTATGACGTTGGGATCACTTCCCTTGGTACTCAATAATTGTCATGTTACTATCTTTCTATGTAATGATCTGTCTTCCTATGTATTAAATAATTAATGTTGGTTGGTTCACAGTAAATTTTAGTAATAAAGGTTCCATTATTAAGAGAATGCCCCGTTCTGGTATCGCCCTTGCAACTAGGGGATAGGGGTGCAGCATTGTGAGTTCCTTAATCGTGTTCCAGGAAGAAGCAATCTGAGTTGCAGACATGCATTGAGGAAAAAAAAAACAAAAACAAAACCTGAGCCCGTGCGGTAGTACTTTTTGCACACCCGGGATTGGTAATATACCGCTTAATGTTGCAAATCTCTGAATGTGAATTCTAATAGGTAAACAGGTTACCATTATCTCTAAGGATTCCTCGATAAATCGTTCACGACAATTCGTTCACCCGGCTGTTTGCTCACAGACAATGGATTCACCGACAAATCGTTCACTGGATAGCAACATACTGTTAATATTGTTGTCTAGTGTTAAATTACATTACATCGTGATATTGTAATTTGTCGGTTGAACCATTTTTTCGGGTGAATCAATCAGTCGAACGAATTATCGTGAATAGTTTATCTGTTATCTGTCGTTTTCACAATTTTTAGCAGGGCAGAAAGGAGCATCTTACAAGGGAGACAAGCCGTTTTAAGCTGTGTATTTGTATTTCCCTAATTATTTCCCTTACATTGTTACTGTAAAACAGTGATGCCCAACCTTATTCGGTCTGCGGGCCATTTTAATTTTCGGCATTCGTGTCGCGGGCCATAACACCAAAAAGAAAAAAAAAATATACAATAAGCTATTTTTAATAGTTTTATTTGTGGACCTACTTACATAAATTAATGTGATGCATGAAGTTTATCCAAAAACATCTTCTGAATATCTGGCTGCATAGATGAAACACCAAGTCGGAGCACTGAATCTAGATGTTCATCCGTGAGTCGAGTACGTAACATGGTTTTCACCAGTTTCATCATTGAAAAAGTTTGTTCACACAGATAAGTGCTTGAAAACATTGTGATCATCCTTAGTGCTTGTTTTCGAAGATTTGGAAACACTTCAGCAGGTAACATGGAGTAGAAGTCAATGGTGTGCATCACTTGAAATTTGTCGAGCAGGGATGTCTGGCTTTGTAAATCAATCAGCTCCAATTGCAGATCTGTCGGGGCACTTGACACATCGGCAGCAAACGGATTTTCAAAAAGACGGATTTCATTTTTTAAATTCTGAAAATCCACACATTTTTCACTGAAATTATCCATCAAGAGCCTCAGAAGTTGGATTATTCTTTCTTTAGGGAAAGACATATTTAGCTGCTTATCATTTTGTGGTACAGGTTGGAAAGTGGACAAGATTCATCTTTTCTGCCTGTTGAATGAAGAGTTGCAATTTTGTTTGGAAAGCACATATGTCTGCATACACATGCGAAATCAATTTGTCTTTCCCTTGTAGTTTGGTGTTAAGTTCATTTAGATGTGATGTGATATCGCATAAAGTAGCCAAATTCCACAACCATGAGGGGTCGTTCAGTTGTGGCACTTGTTTTGATTTATGGGTCATAAATATTTCAATTTCGTGTCTCAAATAAAAAAAAAACGTTTTAACACCTTTCCTCGGCTTAACCAGCCACTGCACTTCACTGTGAAATAGAACGTCTTCATGTTCGGACTCTATTTCTGTCAGAAAATCTTTGAAAGTTCTGTGATTCAACGCCTGTGATTTGATGAAATTTACAGTGTTGAGCACAATCATCATCACATGGTCCAGATTCAAAACCTTTCCACAGAGATTTTGTTGGTGAATGATGCAGTGAAGCCGCAGGGGTTCAGTTCCATTTGACTCAACAACTTTTTTAATAACTCTTGCTGCCATTCCGCTGTGACATCCAACCATATTTCTAGCGCCATCAGTAGTCACTCCAACTAATTTATTCCAAGGAAGAGCAAGGTCATCTATGATGGTTGACACTTCTTTGAACAGGTCTTCTCCAGTTGTTGCTCCTCATAGCTGCTAACTCCTCTTATATCAAAGTTTCTGTTTGTACCGCGAATAAATACCAAGAGTTGCGCAGTATCAGTTATGTCAGTGGACTCGTCAGCAGCAATAGAAAACATTTCGAATTGTGCTGCTCTGTCTTTTAATTGTGAATGAAGATTTACCCCCATATCTTCCACTCGCCTTGTAATTGTCATGCGAGAAATGCTGACAGCTTCTACTGCATTCTTCTTTTCAGGACACATTTCTTCCATCACTGCTTGCAAGCACTTTTTTACACATTCGCCATCGGAAAAAGTCTTCATTGCTCTACTTAAGATGTGAGCAACTCTGGCCCTTGTCTCTTTTTGTTAAATATTCTTGTCAATTCCCCAATCTCTAGTCGTAACTTGGCAATCTTGTCTTCGGGGCTCAAACCAAGAATGCCACCATATGTGTTTATATGTTTGGCTTCATAATGCCTTTTATGTTCTTTAAAAACAGCCACACTTTCTTTACAAATCAAACATGTTGGCTAACTATCATATTCCACAACAAAAGTAAAGATCTGTCCACTTTTCCTGAAAGTTTCTACATTCAGAGTCCACTTTTCGTTTCTTAGGCTCTCCCATTTCATTCAATCACAAACGTTAAACAATACGGCACCAATCGCTTTGACATTAAAAGAACACGACCCAAAATGATGCATCAATGATGCTCTGTGTTGTACACACAAGGTGTCAAGGACACGGCTAGTTCAAGACAGTAGCAGAATTTTCCAAGAATTAAAAATAGTTGTCTAGTTTTATCGCCATTGAAACAAACAACACTTGTGTTCTTACAATACAAAAAATATTTACTATGAAACCAAACCTAAAGATGAAATTCATCACAGAATGAGTGAGAATCCTAATTGAAAGGGAATAATTTTTCGACATTCTAATTTTTTAATTTAAAAAAAAATAAATTTTAAATTTGTTTTGTTAACATTTTTTGTTTTATTTATTTATTTTTTTTACATTTTGTTCCAATGCGTTGGCGGGCCGGATAGAAGCACGTCGCGGGCCGGATCTGGCCCGCGGGCCGTAGTTTGGGCATGGCTGCTGTAAAACATTTTGCTTGCTCGCGACTTCAATGTTCACCTTGTAACAGAACAGAAACTGCAGAATGTCCATTAATTTTAATTTAACGAACATACATGAAATGTAGCGTCCCGAATTTCTTTCTTCTTCTTTTTTTTATTTGACTTGTTTTACATTAGGGCAGGGGTGACCAACCTTTGACGCATGCGCCAAAAGTGGAACACACGATAAAAAGTGGCGCATTTCACCCAGGAGAAACACAATGAAGACAAAGCATGCATGCTAGCAAAAAATTATAATAACTGATTTCTAGGGGAAAAAAATTCATCGGGAATTTAACTAACAATTAATCGACCGACATGTTTATAATACATATACTAATATAAGAGAAAAAACAACAACCTTAGAACGCGTTGGTTATATGTTGTTAATGGTATTGTACACATGTATGTTCTTTCTTTATGTAGCCTTGGGTATTTTCGATGTTACCTATTTTAAACATTTTGTTCTTAGAGAAATTGATGATAATTTGTATTATATTCTAACCTCTAAAGCTAGTTAGATACATTTTTGCGTGTATATGAAATTGTTTTTTATTTGAAACTGCAAACATAAATTATTACTAGTATATGGACAATATGAAAATAGTACATTTTAGGTACTAAAAATTATACAAGGAAACTTGAATTGTTAACAAAAGACAGACTTATTAAGTAAAGTTTTTTTTTTTTTTTCTTAGATCCCATTCTTTGAAACACACCGATATGTATAACTGACCAGAATCTGTACAAATTACCATAACTTAAAGAACTGAAGCTTGTACAATTAAAATTGGCGCATCTGAATGAAAGGGTAAAAATAATATGCTCACGGAAACAAAAGGTTGGCCACCCCATGCATTAGGACAATATCTGGAGCATTGCACTGTCAAGGTAGGCGACTCGCTCCGGGTCGGTCTCCTGAATGACTCCATACGCAACAGACGAAAAGAAAATCTTTCTTCACAGAGCTATCTCGCATGAACTTATACAAGATTCGAATCAATCACTCTATATACCCACTCTATTTGTACACTCGTAGATTTGTAATCCCGTTGACGTTCTTTAAGCAACAATAAGGTGGGACAAGAAAGAATCGTGATGTTCACCCCCCCCCCCCACCACCACCGAAATGAAAGCGCCACAGATGGTGAAATTTTGTGACTGTTTTTTGTTTTAATTTTGTTTATTATAAGTGAGATTTTAATGTTAAACCAGCATTTGCCCCAGCGCAACCAAGAGAGTTTTAGGTTAAAACTTCTTCAATATTATTCTAACGTAGGCTAAACTACAGTCACCAAATTCTAAGAGCGTAGCTAAGGGGGTTTTGATATTTTAGTTTAAAACCCACAACAAATGGTTTTGTCGATAAAACTTCCCTTTTCAATATAAAATTTAAAGCAAACTACAGTCACCAATATCGATGAGCGTAGCCAAGAGAGGATACTGATTTCTACCAGTCGCGGAGTTCATTAATAAAGTGCAATGAATAACATGGAAGTCATCTGCCAAAATTGAGAATGGACTAAATGTGGCTCAACAAAAGATGGAGTCAGGAGTCAGATATAGAGATCGGGTCTCAAACAAGGAAATCCTATGCCGAACTTAGAGTCGACCACTAAGTGAGGTCGACCACTAACAGAGCGTCGCATGAGGTTTGCGGAACATGTTCACCCCCCCCCCCCCCCCATGACCACGCCCATGATCCTGAATTACGGGTCATTGCACTTCATTTTCGACTGTTTTCCAGTTTTCTTATTTGGTTACAACGTGGATTCAATAGTCATCAATTTCATCGCAAATAAAAGAAACCGACTAGAAATGTGCGCTCTTTGAGATCTGCGATTCTACTTACACACACTGAGCCAGACACTTATCAACCTCAACCAAGTCATTAATTATTTTAAATTTTCTTATACCAACTCTGTCTGTCGTTCTGTCTGTCTGGTAAAAAAGTTTGTACACGATTTTTTTCTCCCATACCTAACCTCGGATGAAGTTGAAATTTTGCACAATTATCTATTGTACCTGACAAAACAAGAATCAATAAAAGAAATTAACCAATAATTTAATTGACTATTGAAAATTAATTATTTTGTTTGGTATCGAACAAGGGACGGAAATTGTACTAGACAGATTTAGTGGTATAAGTTGAATTAGTCTCCTTGAAAGGCTCGAGCCCTGAGTTAGAATTGAAGTCTTACAACTTAAAAAAAATGCATTTAAAATCACTGTGACATTCACACAGATACCTCCATCTTCCACACCCCGTTTTCCAACTGGTCCATACAAGTGATAGGATAATGGTGTATTGAGAAAGCTAAAAATATTAAATTGCATTCTACAGAATCCCCGGCACATCACAGGAAGCATCTGACATCTCAAAAAAAAAAGTGAGCCGTGACAACTTACTTAGACAAACATCCTCCTCGGCGCATTGGCCGGCAAGCTGTCTCCACAAGGATCTTTCACTGGCAATGCCTGAAGCCAATTCCCACATGGTGTCCACTTCTCTGAGGTCGTCCATGAAAGTGTGACGCCAAGCTATACGAGGACATCCCTGTTTGCACTTTCCTCGTATTGGCCTCCATTTCATCAGAGCTCTTGGTATGCGTAATTCATTTTGTCGATGAACTTTTCCCGCAAACTTATGCGACGCTCGGTCACAACCTCATTAAGCGGTCGAGTTTCAGTTCGGCATAGGATTTCTTTGTTTAAGACCCTATCTCTGTAACATACTCCTAAAATCCATCTTAGACATTTTTTTATCGAGCCACATTTAGTCTTTAGAGATTGTAGGGACGCTTCTTACTGTTTGACACCTGCGATGTTCAAGGCTACTATCGCCTATGAAAGATTACAGTAATCCAATTAGTAGAGATTACTTTAAAGTACTCTTCTTATTTGTCATTCAAATACTTCAGTTATTAGTCTAATGTATTAAGCCTTTAAAGCAAAGTAAAAGTAAAGTTCTCCTGTCAGAGCTTGCAATCTATAGAGCAGATGATGTAAAGGTCATCTGTTTCTGTGGCCCACTTTTAACGAGGGTGTCATGTGGTCAGCACAGCGACCAACCGTCTTTACTTTTCCCCGACTAATGTCAGGTACCCATTAGAGTTGGGTGGACTCAAAGGCGCCCAAAAGATCCCGAAATTAAAATTCCCAGCCGTCATCAGGATTCGAACCTGGAACCACCGAATCAGAATCCAAGCGCTTTACCGCTCAGCCACAGCGATTCCTTTTAAGTGTTCCCTACAATAGTCACACAGTTCTGGAACTACCAGAGAAAGATGTAACTCTTAAGGTGTAAAACTTATAAACACAAAAAACATTGAAGCCTAATAAATTATTTCAATAAGTAATGGCCACACAATGACACAGAACAGAAATACATGAAGCTCAAATAAACGTTTGACATACACATTTTGTTGTTGCATTAATTAAATTGACTTCAAATTTCAGTTTAGCCTCGTATTCATTTCAACAGAATGTTTTGTTATTTTTCTTTCCTGAAATGCTAATTTAAATAAGTTTTGTGTAAACAACGACTCTGAGACAAACGGAAATGCGATCTGGCCCACTAGACATTACATGAATATTCTAAAATTCAATTTTCTCTGTCACAAATTCTATACCTCTGAAGTTTTGTTAACTACAAGCGAGGTGTCAGAAGGTAGGCAGGGAAAAAAATAACAACACATTTTGTTTCGCTGGCGACGGTACGCTTGACGGATCACTCCTTCAACAGAAGACCCATTTCAAAGGACAGCGTAGCAGCGTCCAGGACAACAGAGCGTCGTACATATTTAAAGCGCCATCTATCACAGATCACGACCAACCAGCCCGCTACCACTCCAGCCCCCCAGATCGCTTTGCACCATATCACTAGAACAAAAGAACGATTCACGATCATTATAAAGAAAAATAAACTCTCCCGGTCTTGGAGGATTGGGTGGGAGGTTTCTCTCTCTCTCTCTCTCTCCCTCTCTCTTTCTCTCTCTCCTCCTCACTATTTTGTTCCTTTCTATTTCTCTGTAGTCTTTACTCACACTATACTGCGACATCACGTCGCCGCAGTGGGCGCCAAGTGTATACGCGATGACGCATGATCTCCAGCATCACCCAGTGGCGTTATTCGGTCCCCTCCAGTGTCGTCTTATTATCGCCGCCTTCCTGGGAACAAAAGAAAATCAGACAGCTCAACAACGGAAGGGAGACAATAATGTCGAGTGAAATAAAAAGATTGAGATTATTTCCCTTTGATAATCAATACATTGTATATCTTTGATAACCACAAATAGTTATGTGCACTCATCGCCACCAAACAATGAAGAATAAATTATTACAAGAATATAGTCGATTCAGCAGCTATAATCTGCATTCCGAGAAAGTAGTGTAGGCATACATGCTTTCTTTCTACTTTAGAGAGTTCTTGATATAGATCTACTGCATTATAAGTATCCACTGCAACGTGAAACAGTGACGACTTAAAAATAAGCACTAGAAAAAAAAGATTACAAAGAGAGTTTGTGTTATCACACAAACTCAGAGGCGGCCCCCATCGAATTTACCAATGGACAAGGAATATTCAAGCCATAGTGTTGTTTTGATCGTTGAAAGTAATAACATTTTTTAAAATCATTGGGCACTAAAAAAAAATAATAATAAATTAATTTTTCTCTTATAAATTTTAAATCTTTCAAAATGAATTTTTATCAAATATAAGTACTTTTCAATTACAAGTTGTTGTTTTAATACATTCAATAAGTAAAGTTCCCTTTTCAGACCTAGTGATCTATCGGGCAGATGATGTAAAGGTCATCTGTTTCTAATGTCCACGGTTAACGAGGGTGTCAAGTGGCCAGCAAAATGACCAACCACCTTTACTTTTCCCCAACTCATGTCAGGTACCTATAGAGCTGGGTGGACTCAGAGGCGCCCTGAAGATCCCGAATTTTAAAATTCCCAGCCTTCACCAGGATTCGAACCCGAACCCCGCGCCTCCATATATTTCTTTAGCGTACACCTATATTTTTTAAAATAATAATTATTAAACTTATCTATACATATAAAATTAATTAAAATGTTACATACAATAAAGAGAAACAAAAAAAAAAAGATTTTTTCTTCTAACAAAAATTACATAAATTGGCAACACGAAAATAAAATTCTTGACCTACTTCACAATTTAATTTGATTTCCGGTAGTGAGCTAGAAATGACATGGGTGACACAAATTAAGACTTTTCCCTTCGCTAATAAAAATTAATATCTCCCTTTCCATTTGTCATACAATCTAGATCTAGAATATAGAATCTAGATCTAGACTAGAATTCGTAGGACAGGTTTAACCTTAAAATTACTAGACCTAGGCCAATATTATGATCAGGATTAGTAGGCCTTTTGGTATCGGGTAATTGTGTACTATGCTGTTCGAATCCGATTCATTTCCTAATGTGATACTACTGTTTACATAATAAATAAATCTACACCCCTAAGCTGTCACAGAAGATAAGCTGTTGCCTTAATAATTAAAATTTTGTTTAAATTATTGATACATTTTGAAAATATATATAGTATAAATATATCTATATCTGGGCTCAAGTGTATAATGAGGATATGTCAAAACTACATGCTATAAGTGTACTTTTTTTTTTTTTTTTTTTAAACTTACAACTAAAGCGAAGTTCGTTTCAAAATTCTTTTTTAAAAACATTTCAATAAGTATTTCATTCCACGAGTTGAAAATGGAAAATATATTTTATAATAATCCATTGATAATTTGTCCATTGTGACCTAAGATGCATTTTTTTTTGTACCAATGCCTAAATGTATGAATAAAGCTTGAGTTATTAATGAGGAAGTCTGTGAGCTTTTTAAAAAATTACCTCCCCTGAAGTATTTCATTTAAAGATGGTGTATTTAACAAAAAAATCTGCTGGCATAGATAATTTAAAAAATTAGATGATTCACTTTCGGAAAAGAGAAAACTTTGAATGATCTAAAACATCGTGATGTTAGATTTTCATTTTCACTTCTAGTTTCTGAGATCTAAACGGGACAGACGGACGGACGGTCAGACAGAACACATAAAATAATAGCGTCTATTCCCTTTCGGGGCCGCTAAAAAATAATACTTTTTAAAAACAAAGCTTATCTAAGGGAAGGAACCGGTAAGTACTACCGTTTATCTGAAAATTACAGGGTTTATCTCCCTATCTGCAACATAAAACAAGGTAATAAGTAATAAATGATTAACTAATTGGCTAATTTTTGGAATGATTCGTGTATTATTATTGAGTAACGTAACGTCAAAACGTAATAAAGGAACTAGATCCATATTATTATCTTCAATGAATATTTGGGCAAAGAATGGGATGCGGTAGAAATGACGTACACAACATTTGTTCCAGACAGACAGTTGATAGAAGAGCTCATGTAGTGTGGCATAGAGGCGTGGCTTCGGAATAAAAAAAAAGCGGGAACAAGTTTGCTCGAACAGGGATGTCCTATTATATTTGGCCTGCAGGAAATCTAAGCTTACGACATTCGAATCTCGGCGAAGACTGGGATTTCTTATTTCGGGATTTTTCAGTACGCCCCTGAGTCCGCACAACTCTAATGGGTAGGCCTACCTGATTTTAGTTGGTGAAATCAAAGGCGGCTGGTCGTTGTGTTGGCCATATGACACCCTCGTTAACCGTCAGCCATAAAATAGATGACCTTTACATCTGTCCTATAGATCGCAAGGTATGAAACGAATTCTTTACTTTTTACTTTAATTCTGCTGGCCTTAAATAGTAATATAATTACACAGCAAGATCACCAAACCTTATCTTTGTGCTTGAAGGGATTTTCTACTGAAATGTTTTCATGGAAGGCAATTGTTAAGCTAGCCGGGGAGAGAACTTTTATAATGGGAAATAATCAATGATATACAATATGCGGTTACAACTGAAAGGGGAGAAAGAAAAAAGGAGAACTTCCCGAGGGCGCCACAAAAACCGCTGTTTAAATATTGTTGTCCCACACTCCCATATCTTTACCGTGTCAATGATGACAGCGACAGACAATGACAGACAACGACAGACAGTGGTGAAAATGACAAACAAGACACTGATGAGAGTGAGTGTGTGCATAGTCAGGAGGAGAAAGAGAGGAGAGAGCGAGAAAGAAAGAGATGATATAGCGATAAGGAGGGACGCGGGGACAATGCCTCGTGAGGACAAAAGTTGATGCCTCAAAGAGACGTCATTTCTCCTGCTGTTGGACTCCAGAAAGAAGTGATCCTCTTGAGACGTCATGGAAGACGTTGGCATCAGCCTCTGTGTCGAACTGAACAAGCGATGAACGAACTTCTCCCCTGCCCCAGTGCTGGCAGAGACGGATGAACACATCCACTAACTGTTATATTATTCTCTCTCTCTTACTCTCTCTTTCTCTCTCTCTCTCTCTTCCTCTCTCTACACCGACCTTGTCCATTTTTTTTTTCAGATTAAGAGGGTGAGGATTGGCACCTTCGAAAGTTAGCGTATATGAGAGTGTGCGTGTGTGTTTAAGCGCTTATGAAGGAGCGAGAAAGTTCTTAAACTTGAAAGGATTGAGTCGGACTGATCTCGTATTACTGACTACCCACTCCTAATCGATCTTCTCCACCTTATTGCACTTGATCGTGAAAGGTTTTATAGCTGTCGCGGTTAGTTTGTCCCCCTTTGTCCTAGGTAAGTTAAAGAACGAGATTAACGTAGTCGCAGAGGGAGAGGTGGGTGGGCGCTTCTTACACCTTATAGACGTATGTCGACAGATAGGGAAACCTTTTTATACAACTTGGGTTGATCTGTACTTTAAGTAAAAAGTTTGTAAACGTAATTTCTCCGACACTCAATCTCGGATCAAGCTGAAATTTTGGCACAATTATTTCTTTTACAACTTTTAGCTGACAACACAAGAACGAATAAAATAAAATAACCAATTAGTTAATTAATAATAATAATTAATTATTTTGTTTAATATATCGAACAAGGGAAAGAAATTGTACTTGACTGATATAAGCTAGATTAGTCCCCTTCAAGTGTCGCCGCTTTAAAGTAAGTTTGTAACAAACAAGAGATAAATGTTCTCTTCTATTTTCATAAGCATCTCATTAGCAGAGTAATTGGTATGTCGGCTTGAGTAGGCTTGAGCCATAAGTTCGAATTCAGGTCGTTCTTCCTATTGTTATAAATGCTTTTGAAAAAGCGATTACGAGGTAAAATATCCCTTTCTCCCCCCCCCCTCCCTCCAATTTTCCCAAACAGGTCAATATAAGTGATTGGACCATAGAGTATTGAGAAAGCTAAAAGCAAGAAATTGCGCTAAACAAAACAATTGGTAAAATATTTCTAATCACAAAGACGTATTATTGTTGGCCTAGATCTATTACAAATTTAATTACATGACTGATTAAAACTAATTGATGCAAATACACTTCGTATATACTTTTTCTTAAAGTATTTTTTATGTTATTTTTTTAAAAATTGTTTATTGCTGAGAGAAGACACAATTACTTTTTAAATAGCGAGTCAAAACATTTAAAAACAAATTTGTCAGCCATACAATTTTTTTTAATATAAAAGAAACAACAACAATGTTTTAGTAATAGATTTAATGATATCGAAATTCAACAAATGCGATGCATGAAGATGGTATTGCTTTGATAACGGCTGCCATCATTTAATTCAAATTGGGACATTGTTATTCTTAAGAGTAAACTAAAGTGTTCACCCGTTAATGTAACACAGCTACTTATAAGTATTAATACCGAAAAAGCTGCTTTCCAATGTAGCCTGTAACATGCAAACAAAGCACACATAATGAAATATTAAATTTGGAACGCTGGATGTTGCCAGGTAATCGCATCAGATTATCTTCATTATTGCCTTCCTTGACATTAATCATTGAGTTTATCCTCATGCATTGAGACAAGCCATTTTTAGCTAGCTGATTGCCAAATAGAAGTTTTTCCTTTAATGTGATATTGTCAACAATTTGACTTTTTAATTTGTTCCTGCGACAGAAGATCTGCGACAAAGGCTATGCTCTGCGGGCTTTTTCAGTGCACGGACCAAAGGTTTGAAACTCACTCACCATTGATCTCAGACAGACAACATTCTACACTACATTCAAGAAGAACATTAAGACCTACCTGTAAAAAACGTTTTTAGATTAGTTTAAATCATTTTAGCTCTCGTGTTTATTTTTGTGATGTTATCACAGCGCCTTGAGCCTATATTATTTTTGTTAACAGCGCTCTATAAATTAAATTAAATTATTATTGTTATTATCATTATGTCAGAAACGAACGAGTAGTCATTCTCTGGCGCTGCCAGGGTCGAGTTTCGTTAAATTCAAAATTCATTGTAGTCCATTTATCAGTTTCCACTGAGGAATTTTCTAATGATATGGCAACTTTGTAGCAGTACCGCCCTCTGACAGGCAACGAGAATATTCCTAGGAATTTTAAGGGCCTTAAAGATATCTCTGAGGTCAGTTGTCATTATCCCCCTCGGTTGATATAACAATGGGGTATATTGTTATTTTGGATAACTTCCATAAACACTTAATCTCCAGACCTTGGTTCCCATATTTTCGTTGTTTTTCCATTTCCGTACAGTGGTACGGCGATGTCAATAATGGTAGCATTTTGTTTTCTTTTTATCAATAAACAGCAGATCAGTGCGATTAAAATCTACAGTTTTGTCGGTTCAAATAGGCCTATCCCAGTACAGCAGACGATCAGTAGACTCGAGAACTTCTTGTGGCGAGTATTATTATTATTATTAAATGTGAAATTCAAGGCCGTGCCGAATCTTCAATTATTTCATATTAGGTTTTTCTCATAGAAGAAATACTTTTGTTTTCAGTTCCTAGATTCTCTTGAAGACGCGTCCTACACTAAGCTATTTTCTTGTAGTGAAGTATTCATATTGCATAGAATTAGTCACACTCTTGACCTTGTGAGTTCACCGCGGAAACGGAACGTATTTCCAAGCATAACTATTACATTGAGGACTGTTTTAAATTGAAGAGTTTTGCAAAGAATGTCTCGCTGTAGGATGCAGTGTCTGAAAACAACGTTTTTATCATGGCTATTCCATTTTTGATTGAAAATCTCGACAAATTCACAAACTTGATTATACATTGTTCACAAATTCTCCATAAGAAAGTTTTTTTTTTCTTTGAGCACTATTTTAAAGTAAAAAAAAAAAGTAAAGTTCCCCTTTCAGACCTTGTGGTCTAAAGGGCAGTTGATGTAAATGTCACCTGTGGCCTACGGTTTACGAGGTTGTCATGTGGCCAGCACAACGACCAACCGACTTTACTTTTTCCCCAACTAATGTCATGTACCCATTAGAGCTGGCTGGACTCAGGGGCGCCCTAAAAATCCCGAAATTCAAGATCCCAGTCATCACAAAAAATCGAACCCAGGACCCCAGGTTTGGGAGCCGAGCGCTTAACTACTCAGCCCCCCCTCCCATGTTAGTAGTTCTCTGCCTCTGAATCACGCATTTCATGGAAAGTCCGCATTAAATATTTTAAATGTATTTCTAAAGGACTTAGAACTCGGCGATTTGAAGGCATTGTTTTGTATATGACTGTTTGCACGCGTCACTAATGCATTCGTGTTTAACTAACCTTGAACTTCAAGAAAGACTTCCGCCAAAACTAACAATCCTAAACAAAGGAAACTATTTGTCTTTTTTCTTTGATACGTTCCTTGGGCCGCATGCATTTTTAATAAGTAAGTGTAGTCTGAAGGGATATGTACCTTTAAAACATTTGGCCACACCACATTAAACACAGCAGCTGACAACACTGGTAGGGAAAAAGTGCTGGAAAGATAGACATATTTAATATTCTCTTGTAAATATACATTTAGTTGAAAGAAAACATTTTAAGAACTACACGATACAAAGCAAGCGTAATTGGTTTGGACTCGGTTCCTGCTTCTGTTTTTCAGAAGATAAATAGCCTTGGCATTGTGCAATGGCCAGGAAGACGATAAATTATGTAAAATGAACTAATATGGAAGTGTCAACACTCCGCCGAGAAAAAGATTGGACACAAATGTGTCTTGTTCAGGATTATCACGTGCTTGGTGGAAAGTAAAAAAATAATGGATATTCTAGTGGCGTATCCATTTTATTTTTTTACCTTTGGGGTGATGGTGATGGGAGAAAGATTCAGATCTATAAAGAGGGGGGGGGGGGGCCTTTTGTTGTTGACGGCCGTTGACTTGTAGCACCAAACTGCTGGTAGACAACTAGAGCGTTGTAGGCCTAATATAACTTAACTATTGAAACTTTAAAAAAAAACTGAAATAAATTGCTTTTGAACAAACATAACTTTTATCATAATACTAGCAGCACGCACCGGCTTTTTAGTGTTTATTATGGCCGGAACGCCCCCTACTTTCCCTTTTTTTGTTTTTTTAAATTTGAATGTCAATAAACGGGCCACATTTTAATGATCAACCTAACCTACTTTTTGAGGCCGTGAATGGGTGTATCTCTTACGATCAAATTTCACGTCCCGCTCTCTTCTATTAGACACCGCACACATTTCTTCATAGCACCAGTTTCAGTCATAGAGAAAAACAAAATGCATTTTCCTATGGCCCCCAATGGAATGCCACATTCCCATTAGCCGTTCCCCTTTCTACATTTATTTTGGCATTTGGTTCTCTAAATAAAAAGAAACATAGATTAGGTTTTATTAATTGTAATAGTTTATCTCATCCTTTTGAATGTTGCGAAATGACAATAGATCTATTCCTTGCTCTCTCTCTCTCTCTCTCTCTCTCTCTCAGGGCCGGTCTTAGGCCACTGCAACCTATGCGGTCGCAGTGGGCCCCGCGCTTTCATATGCCCCGCGCTAATTCTAGGTCTAATTATTAAATTGAAAAATATATACGAACAATTCCTGGAATCTCATGAATTTATTAAAATCTCCAGAAAAATAGACAAAATTGTCATTTGGTGTCATTCATTGCCGAAAACGCCAACACTACACGCGATTAAAGAAATCAGCATTCATGTAATAAAATGTAATAATCGGGCGAATTTCCACCTTAATCGGAGGTTATAATACTTTATTTACTTTTATAGTCACTGGCATGCAAATATGCAATAGGTTGTAAGGTTCTTAAAGTACAGTTAATTTGATCACAATTTTGGACTTAGTAAAGAATGAATAAAATTCAAAGTCAATTTTTTTTCTAATACAGAATCTTAATCTTCAATTATTATCCTTATTCCCACCCAGACTAGGCCCCACGCAATCAGTTTCGCATAGGGCCCCGCAATTGTTAGGACCGGCCCTGCTCTCTCTCTCTCTATTTCTCTTTCTCTCGTTCTCGAAAAAATAAAAAGAAAAAGACTCTAGATTATCTAAATGGAAGTGGAAATGACTTAAGACATATTAAAAATAAGTAGACTTATGAAAAAAAGAAAACAAAATTGCTTTAAGAATACGGAATTTGTTTCACATTTCTATAGACTACTGCATACAATGCTAGCTCATAAAGCTAATAGTGCTCATAGTACTAATTAATAAGTTCAGAACCCGTTTCAGATTCTTCAGAGTTTACACCAACACGAGTTTTGTCTTATCTTATCTTATCTTTCTTATCTTATATAATACAGACGTTACTTCAAAAAGAAAATGATTACGTCCTACGCGTCATGTCTCTAGTCCTGCATATTAACCAATGACTTAAATTCTACCCATTCCATGCTCTAATAGCACTAGGGAAGAAGGAGCAGTTGTACAATTTTGTCCTAGCATATGGATCGAGCAATGTACCTTTATCTTTGTGTCTTTCTGAGTAGTTTATTAAATTTTGTTTTTGTATTTGAAGGTTATGGTTCAGTGTTTTATGTATAATTGCTGCTTTACTTTTGAGTCTTCTCTCCTAAAGGCTTTCTAAATTTAGTGATTTTACGAAAGGTTTAATAAAGGGTTAAAAAGGACCTGAATTCGAGCTCATGGTTCTAGCCTCCTCTAGCCAACATATTAACCACTCTGCTAGTAAAAATAGACGATTGTATGTTTATCTATTGTTCGTTTCAAACTTACTTTAAAGCGGCGACCTATGCAGGGAACTAATTCAGCTTATATCAACACGTCAGTCAAGTACAATTTCTTTCCCTTATTCGAGATACCAAACAAAATAATTGATTGGTAAATTTATGTTTATTGTTCTTGTGTTGTCAGGTAAAAGAAATAATTGTGCAAAACTTCAGCTTGATCCGAGATTGGGTGTGGGAGAAATAACATGTAGGCTACAAACTTTCTACCAGACAGACAGACAGTGTGAGTTACTATAAGCTTTGTAAAAAAGTGTTTCGTGGACAGTTACGTGTTTGTATACTAGAAAAGAAAACTTTCAATAAATTGTATTGGAAAGAGAGAGAGAGAGAGAGAGAGAGAGAGAGATAACGTTATGGTATTATATTACTTAACTTTAAATACGTACTCAATATGTACTGTAATTGTGTAACATTCCTTTCGTAAGCTATTTCTTTCTTTCAGACGACAAGATGATTATAGAAAAAAACTAATCTCTCACTTCTGCTACAATATGAATGACAAGGCGGAAGAACATCTTTTCTGTCATGCTAGTCTGCGATGCAGTCTGGAAATGCCGCCATAATTAAATGATTTTAAGTCAAACTTGGACAAATGATTTCTTTTTGGACATCGCCAGCAAATTACATGCGATAATTCCCGCGCACGATTAGAATGGAAAAAAAAAGGGGGGGGGGGTGAGACTAAATGACACGAAAAGGGAGACTTCCACGATAGTTTGAGTGGTCAGACTACTGCACGTGCTCGACGTGTGGGAAGGAGAGCAGACGTCTGACAAGATGAAATGAACACCTTCCCCGCCTTTTACAGTTTTTGACCGCTTCAAAAAATAATTCGAATACCCCCTTTTATTCTTTTGATTGTCTCCCTTGTAGAGAGGAACGAGTGATCTTCCCCTGCAATTATCATCAAACAGAACAAACGATACCCTGTCCTTAAGGGCTTTCTAGTGGCCGAGATGGCCTCGTTGTGTAACCATGGTAATCATGTCCTCCTTGGAAAAATATGGGGAGGGGGGGAGAATGAAGTATTTTTTTAAATGCCAGGCCCAATATCCAATCAACGGGAATGGAGAAGTATCACCGCCAATTATAATTAATGTGCTGAAGGCTAAGTGAACTAAATGGCCAGATACAGTGTGAGTATGTGTGTGTACACTGACTGCTGGATTATTGTAATAGACCATTGAGCCATGTGCCTACCCATCTCTTCTATACAACTTACGACCTAATTGGAATCAACAATGGTTATCATGTGACAGTTTTTAAAAAAGTTGTTGTATCAATGTTTATCACGTGACTGTTTTTGGCGAACGACTGAAGCCATCCATTGTCTAAATACCACTAGCATCTAAAGCTCATTATTCATCCTATAAAAAAGCAGGTCAGATTAAGTAAAATAAAGCGACCTGGGGGCAATGGCCGATACCGAAGTGTGATTGACAATCGAGGCACAAGTAGCATAAGTATATTTGTATCTATAGTAATATTATATGCCAAGCAGGACTTCTGGTAATAAGTTTTTGTTTGGTCAGAATAAGATGTGAACAGAACGATGGCTAAACGTTCTTTAGATATTCAACCGTTTTGACGTATGCAAAATTTCTAATTTTTAAGAACCTTTGAATAATGAATTATTCTATTATGAATTTATAGCCCCTAACTACATTGCAAAATACAATTGATTTGTTCCTTGTAAAGAAAAGTTACCCCACAGATTGATGAATTGGATTTGGATTAAGGATTTGAAGGTCGCCGCTGAAAAAAAAATGTCTTCGAAAAATAATATTTGAAAAAGACGTCTATTAATAAGTGATAAGGATAAATTTGTTCAATATGCCTGTTTGTAACTTGGTTTTGTTACAGAACTGTAATTTAAAGCTCTGAAAAAAAAAAAATCCGGAAGACGGAGGAGACATTAAAGTAAAGCAATTCGATTCGACTCTAAATTTTTAGGATGAAGTAGTGATTGTGAGTTATAGTGCCAAAGTTATTAATACAATAGGAAATTCTCCGATTACGTAAAAGTTGGGAAATGGCAACTAGGAAAAAATATTTGGTTTCAAAACTCATCTTAATTGTTACTTGTATACTTAAAAATTTCTTATGAATTCTAAAATGTCCAAAACATAATCTTTCTGTAAATAATTATTTTCAATTCATACACAATTACACAGACTCTGTCGCCATATTTAAGTATTCTGTTTTAAAACGTCATGTTTACGTCGGGGTCTGTAGAGTGGAAACAATCATGTACAAGACAGTAAGATTTCTCTCTCCTTTTTATAATCATTGCTAATGATTGCATTTTGGCTTTAAAGAATATGGGTTGGGGCGACTCGATATAAAACTATAATTTATAACATATAGAACTTATATTACTTACAGTTTTTTTTTGTAAAAATATTGTAATGTAATTTCTTAACTATATTACTAAAGAAAAAGTATTGGTCTGACTGGTGGCTGGGGGATGTCGATTGCATTTTATATTTACTAAGGATTTAATTTTAGTTTAGATTGTGGTTTGACATAATATACAAATGGGTTCAAATATCAATAAGTAGCTTTTATTGTAAAGATATTCAACCAATTTTGTTCACACACTATGATTTCTGCTTAAAAATTGGACCGCCCCCCCCCAGTCAAAAGTCTAGAATGGGGCGGGCAGTAGATGCAATCGCCCCATACTCCTTCACCCCACCGCCACAGAAGCGGTCAATATACCAAAAGGAACGACATATTGTATATATTGGTTTAAACATACTAGAGAGGTGGGCGACACAATGCAAAAATAATTTAAAATATAAATAATTAGTATATATTATTAACATAAGTAAAGAGATGTATATAAATTGTGTGATTTCTCCTTTTAAATTCGCCCGTCCCTCTCTCGGGAGAGGTCGGCCGAGTGTGGAGGGCGAAGCCCCTACCGCCCCCTGAATCCGCCAGTGAAACATACATTGTAGAGATGTAAATGTCCGAGTCTGTACAACTTGTACTGTTCAGCAAGATAGGTTGCGTCTTTCGGTACGCGTCAAAGTACTAGCGAGTTCTTGATTACAGACATGTAGATGAATAGTACAACTCCACAAATAGAGTGAACAACTAACAGGCTAATGGAGAAGTATAACTGTTTAATTCACAACGGGAGCAGTCTAGTCTCAGTCACTGTCACGTACGATGTTACCGCTATGAAAGCCTAAACTAAACTGTCTGTTTAATCTCGCTAAGCTACAGTCTCGCTTTGGATTTAGGTCGTCATAATTGCGTTCACTATCAGTCACCGAAAGTGCGTCGCTACAACATACACTCATACACATTCCTTACATTATGCTTTATATATTAGATTATTACAAAGCTTCTATCAAGTCTGTCTGGTAAAAAGTGTATACACGTTATTTCTCCAACACCCATTCTCGGATCAAGTTAAATCTTCGCATTGGCATAGACAAGATATTTATCAACAATAAAAAAAAAGTAACCAATTAGTAAATTAATTACTGGGAATGTATTATTTTGTTTGATTACAACAAGGGAAACTAATCCTTCAGTGTTCACAGATATGGATAAATGTGTTGGGTTTAGTCCCCTTAAATAATTGTTAACGCTATTCTCCGATCAAGTTGATACTTTAAACAATTATTTATTGAACCTAACAAATCGTGAATCAATAAACAAGTTAATTAATTATTGGTAATTACTTATTTTGTTTGATATCGATTAAGGAAAAAGCCTGTACATTATTGATAAGTATAGTTTTAATGGCAGAGCTCGTCCCTTTTAGATAAGCTTTGTTTTTTTTTTTTTTATTAAAAAAGGATTTTTAATATTTTGCTTGTTATTGTTTCGTTATATATGTTTCGTTACTTATTATTATTATTATATTAAATGAATAGATTGTTATGAAGATTTGGTGAGTGTGAGTGTGGCCATACGCATGTGATTAAATGATCATCTGTTTGATGCTGACTATGTCCTTCAAAGTTGCATACTGTATCACGAGGATGGAACAAGGCCCAAAACACTTCTATAGAAGAAAAACTGTACGGAAAACTGCCTGATCTGGAAACCACTATGCGGCTCATCTCAGATATGGAATTAATGATCTGAACCCTCCAACCGGAAAAAATGAGAACGATGAAGAAGAGGACAAAAAAGACACACAAAAAAAAAAGATATACGGACGAAGCAAGGTTTTGAAAATAGTTAATTTCTTTTTCATGGCCTATGTAAAAAGTTCCTTCTCTCTTATCAAGCGAATAAATGGCCTTTATATCTTCATGATCTGGATGATACTGTTAATATTGAACACCAAACACTCTGAAATAGAAAGGGCCCAATTTTAAAGGGTGATACCTTGAGCTGTCACAATCCCTGCCATGGGGGGGAAGTATTTGGGTTTCTCGAAGACAAAACGTGGACAAACAAGATTAAAGAGGGTGAACACCCTGGTGTGTACATCTTTTTGTGTATGTGTGTATGTGTCTTGTTTGGTTTAAGTCAAGGGTGTGTGCATTTTGTGTATGTGTGTGTGTCTTGTTTTGTTTCCGTCAAGGGTGTGTGCATTTTGTGTATGTGTGTGTGTCTTGTTTTGTTTCCGTCAAGAATGAGTGCAGTTTTTGTGTATGTGTATTTTGTTGAAGTCAAGCGGATTAGCCCCCCCCCCCCCTCTCAAATCTCAGTTTCCCTGTTCAGAAATCTCCTTCACCCAAACGTCGACCAACTGTTCCCCTCAGCGCGTGCTCCCTCTGCATGGCGTCGGCACGTTCTTCCAGCTCCCCCAGTCCCCGCGGCGGAGTTTTTCTTGGCGTGGTGTCTAAACATCAGGGCGAGCGGTGTCCAGTTGAAGACACCCATTGCGCCTCCTTTCTGTGTTTTAATTTCACCCACCGCCCCCGAAACAAGCAGCGAAGACAATAAATAGGGGTTACTAAACGAGAATAAACAGAGGGCGAGGATTGGTGGGACACGTGGTGCACGCGGATCTGCAGCGCCACAGGAAGCATCTGAAGAAACAAGCCACGAACGGCTGGAACCTAATCTTTTCATGGGCGGAAGACTCTGAAAAGACAATGTGCTAAATGATTGATGGTGAAAGCGACTGTTGTATAAATCATACAATAAATAGAACTAATAAAATATGTATAGTTTAAAATATTGCCTGGGTTTCAAAATCGACCGATACATTTAAACAAATTATCTCCCTCTATCAACTCTAAAGCTATAAATAGATTTTTTTCCCCCACGCCAACGCTTGCAGTAATGAATAGTATTATTGCATAGTTCAGGGGTGGGCAACCTCTTTGTATCGAGGGCCGCATTAAAAACATTGGGGGAATGGGGGACCGCATAAATAATAAACAAATGTTTACACTCGTGTGTAACGTTCCGAAACTATGTAACTAGTTTACTAGTTGTTATCCTTGCTGTCCAATTACAGTCAGTCAGCATCAACCTGTTCTTACACTTGATCAGTTTCCACATATAAAAATACTTGTTCACAGATGTATGTGGACCAAATGATGTAAAGCAAGCATACCCAACACACTTTGACTGAGTGCATATGCAATAAGAATAATCTTCGTTTACGTGAAACTTTTTATAATGAGACAGTTTCCATAATTTATATAGATATTTAAAATTGTTTTTAATATGTTTGCATTTTTCTTTGGTGTTAGTTAGGGGCAAGGGAGACTTCAGAACGTGATACTGTATGGCACACCTGCTTTCTATAGGTGTACGCGGGCCGCATAAAACACTCAGGTGGGCCGCATGTGGCCCGCGGGCCGTTATTTGCCCACCCCGGGTATAGTTGAAAGGAAGCACTGAATTCGGGGAAATAGGTCTACCACTTGGACTGTCGTGCAATGTTGAGCGCATGATATTGTTTGATAATAATGAAGTTTGTTTTGTGTTGTTTTTTTTTTACAATATCTTTATTCAAGTTACTCCTTCATGGAAGGTGGACGGACGCTGATCTCAAAAATGGCTCTAACGATTTTCCTAGAAATTTAACCGTTCATATATAGCGCTGGGAAAATAATTACTAGCTCGTTGGCCACATGGGAAAACTCTAGTTTGACCGTTATAATTTTTCAAAGTAAAAATAAATAAATTTAAATTTGCCTAGAGGCCAAATCTAGATCTAGATTCTACATCGGTTTTGAAAGGACTATCACGTTCTTGAAAGGACTATCACGTTCTTGAAAGGACTATCGCGTTCTTGAAAGGACTATCGCGTTCTTGAAAGGACTATCGCGTTCTTGAAAGGACTATTGCGTTCTTGAAAGGACTATCGCGTTCTTGAAAGGACTATCGCGTTCTTGAAAGGACTATCGCGTTCTTGAAAGGACTATCGCGTTCTTGAAAGGACTATCACGTTCTTGAAAGGACTATCGCGTTCTTGAAAGGACTATCATGTTCTTGAAAGGACTATCACGTTCTTGAAAGGACTATCGCGTTCTTGAAAGGACTATCACGTTCTTGAAAGGACTATCACGTTCTTGAAAGGACTATCACGTTCTTGAAAGGACTATCGCGTTCTTGAAAGGACTATCACGTTCTTGAAAGGACTATCACGTTCTTGAAAGGACTATCGCGTTCTTGAAAGGACTATCACGTTCTTGAAAGGACTATCACGTTCTTGAAAGGACTATCGCGTTCTTGAAAGGACTATCGCGTTCTTGAAAGGACTATCGCGTTCTTGAAAGGACTATCGCGTTCTTGAAAGGACTATCGCGTTCTTGAAAGGACTATCACGTTCTTGAAAGGACTATCACGTTCTTGAAAGGACTATCGCGTTCTTGAAAGGACTATCGCGTTCTTGAAAGGACTATCGCGTTCTTGAAAGGACTATCACGTTCTTGAAAGGACTATCGCGTTCTTGAAAGGACTATCGCGTTCGAGAATTACGGAATGTAAGGCTTTATTGATTCAACAGTTTCAATTCAGAAAAACTTTGCGCGGTGTATTCTAAGTCTAGATTTAAATGCTTATTGGAATATTGAAAGGTGTGCTAGATCTATACATTCGCTTAACCAAGGATTCTTCACGGAGAAAAGGGGGAAAGGGGCGGGGTAAAAAATGTTTTTTAAATCTAACATTTATAAATCTTTCAGAGAAAAACAATCGTTTAATAAGTTGAAGAAAGTAGGTCTTGTCTTTTGAACAATAAGTTGAAGAAAGTAGGTCTTGTCTTTTTAACAATAAGTTGAAGAAAGTAGGTCTTGTCTTTTTAACAATAAGTTGAAGAAAGTAGGTCTTGTCTTTTTAACAATAAGTTGAAGAAAGTAGGTCTTGTCTTTTGAACAATAAGTTGAAGAAAGTAGGTCTTGTCTTTTTAACAATAAGTTGAAGAAAGTAGGTCTTGTCTTTTGAACAATAAGTTGAAGAAAGTAGGTCTTGTCTTTTGAACAATAAGTTGAAGAAAGTAGGTCTTGTCTTTTTAACAATAAGTTGAAGAAAGTAGGTCTTGTCTTTTGAACAATAAGTTGAAGAAAGTAGGTCTTGTCTTTTGAACAATAAGTTGAAGAAAGTAGGTCTTGTCTTTTTAACAATAAGTTGAAGAAAGTAGGTCTTGTCTTTTTAACAATAAGTTGAAGAAAGTAGGTCTTGTCTTTTTAACAATAAGTTGAAGAAAGTAGGTATTGTCTTTTTAACAATAAGTTGAAGAAAGTAGGTCTTGTCTTTTTAACAATAAGTTGAAGAAAGTAGGTCTTGTCATTTTAACAATAAGTTGAAGAAAGTAGGTCTTGTCTTTTTAACAATAAGTTGAAGAAAGTAGGTATTGTCTTTTTAACAATAAGTTGAAGAAAGTAGGTATTGTCTTTTTAACAATAAGTTGAAGAAAGTAGGTATTGTCTTTTTAACAATAAGTTGAAGAAAGAAGTATTGTCTTTTTAGCGGCCCCCGTAAGGGGAAAAAGCCGCTATTAGGTTTGTGCAAAATGTCCGTCTGTCCGTCTGTCCGTCTGTCACACTCAGATCTCGAAAACTAGAAGAGATATGAAAAATATTATTTCATCATTAAATCCGGCTTGAAAAGTTTAGGTGCAACGGCTACTTTTGGTTTTCTAAAAGCAAACCGTTTAATTTATAAAATTAATTATGCAAGCGATTTTTTCATAAAAATACACCAATTCTAAAACAATTACGTAAATGTAAGGGAGGCAATGTTACAATATGCTAACAAAGATGGGCAATTTTTGTGTATTTTCAGTATCACTAAGTCAAATGTATTTTTAAAATGTACAGGAAATGTTTACAACAAATACAAATAATAGTTAAAGACGTTTTTTCTGGTCAACTAGCTGCTAAAATTAAAAGAAAACATTTCTGTTTGTTTATAAAGGCTAATAATGCACTTTGTATGTAAATATCACGCACATTTTTTTAAATGGACTTTTTATGCAGCGATTTTCGTGCAGTAGCGTAACGTCGCAACATGATCAGGTGCTAAACCAATTCCTTAAACTTTTTTTAAAAATTAGATTTTATTTATTTTTTGTTTAGTGCCCCCATCCGAATAAAAGAAGCTTATTTTTGTGCGTTTTGTCTGTTGGTCGGTCTGTCCGTCACGATTAGATTTAAAAAACTAGAACTCTAAAAGCTATTGAAAATCTGATTTACCCTTTAATGTTCCTCCCATAACATCTCAATAGTTTTAAGTATCTAAAATTGATTGTTCCGGATTTTTTTGTGCAAAACTAATCAACGCCATCAAATGTTTGTTTGCTCTTCTAACTTATATTACATTCAATTTCCATGCTTAAACGTTGCAAAAACACATTATCAATAATATGTTGTTCCGTTTTTTATGTAAATAGCATATTAATGCTAAATCATAATCTCTATACTCATCACAAGTACTTTTAGGCAAGCTTTGTTGACATCAACTTCATCACAAGTACTTTTAGGCAAGCTTTGTGGACATCAACTTCATCACAAGTACTTTTAGGCAAGCTTTGTGGACATCAACTTCATCACAAGTACTTTTAGGCAAGCTTTGTGGACATCAACTTCATCACAAGTACTTTTAGGCAAGCTTTGTTGACATCAACATTGACGGGTGCAATGTGTCGCTGTTGTAGTGCTTTAAATTTGGACCTTGTTCTGAAAAAAACAACAACACGTGACTAAACTTTATGTCACAAACTCAAACATAGTATATTAAATATAAAACTTTAACACAGAACCTCGCTTGTAACGAGTGAAATAGCATCGATTATTTGGAAATAATTATGTCAATAATTTTTAATGAATCAAAATTTTACTAAATACATGTATTAACATATAGATTTGTTGTCTAAAAAAGGATAAATCGTTTGATTGATCAGTGGACTTCACCTTTGTGACAGCGATCTGAGAAAACGATTACAATTGGTCAAGTCAGTGTCTGTATTGTGTTATCTACTTATCTTCTAGGTCATTTTAGTTGATCTTTATTTATTGAGTTTTTGATACTGTTCATGCTTTATTCAGTGTTCTAGGTTGATTGATATATTGATTATTACTTTAAAAAAAAAACTGCTTTGGTAACCTGATGCTGTCCGCACTTCATGCACCCACTGTTTGGTTATTATTTTTTAAAATTAATTCTTGTGTTGTCAGGAGAAATAATTATTCGAAATTTCAGCTTGATACGAGATTGGGTGTCGGAGAAACAAAGTGTACAAACATTTTGACCAGACAGACAGACAGACAGAGTGAGTCCTCAGTGAGTTGATATAAGCTTTATAAAAAGAAGTGGAAGGAGTTGAGGTGAAACAAATACCTGAGGTTTTAACACTTCACAAACGCCTAGCTGAGTGTGACAAGTCGGATTAAAGATTTGGCCGTTTTGGGTGTCTAGGGGATTTTATAGTTTGAGAATCCTTACTTGCACATATAAACTACAAGCACAGCGTTATAATGCAGGCAACAAATACTATATTTAGATGTAAAATTATGTACAGTTTATTATACAAAGGATAGTTAAAAGGTAAAATGCTGTACAGATGCTAGAATGGGATCTAGCGTATTTACATTAGGAGACTATCATCATCAGATATTAGAACCAAGTGGTCTGAGTGTCATTAGGCTGGTTGCTTAGCTTTTGGTCCGGTGCTGCACTGGTGAGACTGGTGTGGCTGATACTGATGCTGTCTGCTGGTGGGCTGGCGTAGTGGATCCAGGCTCCGTGTGCAGTCCAACTTGTATGGTTGCAGAGCTAAGCTGCGTCTACCAATCAGTTAAGCCAGTGACGAGTCTGTGGCTAGCGTTGTTACTTGGACTCTTGAAGGATGAGTAGGTCTGATGTCTACAGATCTGGTGCCAGCAAATCTGCTATCAGCTTTAGGTTGCTAAGATTTCAGGCGGATGTAGCCTATAGATAAAAGATTATCCATGATAAGAATGCACAAATATATACACAAATAATGTAGTAATAAATGCACAAATACATTACTAAGTAAAATGGTTCTTAAGCACTTTACTAAGTTACATACCACCAATCCAAAGTGAAATAAGGGAATGAAAATAGTGTAGAGCTCAAGCAAGAGATAGATGTGCTCCCTGTGGGCTCTCCAGCGTGAATGAGATCGGACGATGAAGTTTGTCCATATACACGTGGATAAAAGGGGGGGGGGTGAGTGGCGGGAGATAGGTGCAAAGGTGGTCTAGACTATTTGACGTCTTTGACAAAGGGGGTCCACGCTTGACCGTGACGGCGTTTCCGGGAGATAGACATTGCGCGAAGGCGCGAGTTGAAAGTCCAGGAAATCAGCCCAGGCGGTCAGGTGGATTATGGAGGGGAGATTATCAGAGCTCGGCATATCAAAGGAAGATTATACCTTGATAATGGCTAGTGCTAGACGAACAGCGTTGCCCGAGGCGTTAAGTTGAAAGGGTACTTTGAAGTGACCAGCCGCTCCCGGAAAAGGGGGGGGGGTCAACGGATGTTTGCCACGATAGATGGAGGGAGTGTAATCTTGTCAAGAGTCTAGTGTGACACGTGTCAAAGTGGGGATAGTAAAATGTGACATCGATGCCAAAGGGGTGGGGTTGGATTGGAGGGGTGGTGGCTGTGTTTTTAGCGCTTGATTGGCTAAATTAATAAAATTGATGATTAATAGCGAGTAAATAAATTAATTAAATGCTTAGACCTGAGTGATATCTTGAGTGAGCTAAAACGGTTCGTCACAACCCTCCCTGCGTAAGATAGGTCTTTGTTAAAAGATCTATGAAGTGCTAACGTTGATATCACTCAAGTTTCGTCTACTGTCGGTCGTAGCATTTAAGAAAATTTTTCCCAGTAGTTAAGAGGTTGCCGAGGTCCAGAGGGGTGTCCGTCCTAAGGGTCCGCTGTCGCCTATGTTCTGTCCGCAGGCGGATTGCCACGTGGAAGGGGCAATTCTGGAAACCTGGGGAAATAGGCCGGGTGGATAGGATTGGGTACATCTCCTTCTTGGGGCAGACCAGTAAGTGGGATGGACGTTATGGCGGAGGGCCCAATGCGCGTATGTTGGACGGGGCTTATCTCTAAATCCATAGTGAGGCGATTCTTCGTGAGTGCGATTTATCGGCTTACCTCTAATTTTCCAGACACGGTCAATGGCAGGGAAGAGTGGCCTTAAAGTGTGGGTGGAGCCGTGATGAGGTCCACTTTCACGAGAGTGAAAGTTTACTTTCCTCTGTGACTTCCTGGCAGGATCAGTGCCAGGGATGAGTGGTTTGATAGCTGAAGAGCGGGAGTTACAAGGACTCTCACGAGTGTAGGTATTTCGCTTACCTCGTGACTTCCTAGCAGTGCCAGTGCCAGGGATGAGCGGTTTGATTGCTGAGGAGCAGGAGTTAAACGGACCTTCACGAGTGTAGTTATTACGCTTACCTCGTGATTTCCCGGCAGTGTCAGTGCCAGGGTGGCGCGGCTTGAGCTTGGCTGAGGGGCCAGTAAAGGATTTGTTAGAGTGGTGACAAGGGCTTCCAACCGGCTGGTTGCTGCCACCTTTCTGCTTTGTCGTTCTACCAACGGGCAGAGAGAAGTATGGTTTATTGACAACTCCTAGAGGTATGTACCTGGAGCCTAGAATGAAGTCATACACTGGCGATTCCATGACAACTGCCTCAATGGTACCATGTACGTACCTGCACTCTACGTGGACCCTAGCAATAGGAAGAACCTTTGGAGGGATCTCACGGTCAATGGACTGAATCGTCACAGTTCTATCTGTGAGATCAGCTGGGTCAACCAGTGCTTTGCAGATAACTGAACTTACCGCACAGCCTGTGTCAAATAAGGATCGGACGTACCGCCCATTTACCAGAATGGTCTCGATCCCAGGGGGAGATGAGACAGGTTGAGGAAGTAACGGTAGGACTTCCGTTTCCGTTAGGCCAAGAGAAGTGGGTTCAGGGGCCACAGTCAGTGTTGATATGACGTATGGGTCGCCCGCTGTTCTATCAGTCTGTGTTTGCTGATTAGTCACAGAGGGTTTGAGGACCGAGGTCATTACTGAAATGGTCTGTGGGGCCTGCTGCTTTTGGCGGTTGCGGTTAGATTTGCGGCTACGCATGCTGTTGTTGCAGTCATGGTAGGCTTGGTTAGGTTTGTTGCCACGCGTGCTGTTGTTACAGTCACGGTGGGCTTCGTTCTGGTTATGACGAGGCTTACATGCTGGGCGATTACAGTTTTCGTGCGTGGCTGGTTGTTGGATTGGTGCTTTTTTAGGTGGGGTTTTGCTCGAGGGCATTGGCTGAATTGGGGCATCGCAGAGACTATTAGACTCAGCAGGAGGGTCGGGCTGAGTAGACAATGTGGTATTGTTGAGAGGAGGGGTATCAGGCATGAATGTTTCATCCTTAGCAGTAACTTCTGTGTCCGTTTGGGCAGTGTACCCAGTTGGGACATGAGCCATGGTCTTACTCTCCTCTGCTTCCTGGTCTTGTCTTGCGGATGTGTTGTTCAGCTCCAAACTCTGCGGCCTATAGCTATCTCTGATTTCTAGTATTTCCTTCTCTTTGGCTAAGGCTACTTCTATTTCCCTTCTCTCTCTTTCCATAGCTATTTCATGTTCCCTTTCCTTCTCCTTTCTTCTTTCTTCCATCTCCTTATCAATTTCTGCCCTCACAAATTCTTTCTGCTTTGCCTCATCGTCATACAAGAAGGCCGCGAGTTCTCTGAGTTCAGCTATTATTTGTTTCATGTCAGAGTCCGCTTTGGAGCGTGTGCCACTGGCCATGGTGGTGAGGGGTGCTAGGATGGTGAGGGTGGGTGATGAAGGGGAAAGGCGGAAGGTAGAGTAAGAGGTGGAGACGATGATGGAGCTGCTGAAAGCAATTACTTAAGAGTTACAGGAAAGGTGGTATTGACCTTTGTTTGGTGCTTAAGAACCTGTAAATGAAGTACAATCACAGCAATACAAAATTAGAAAAATAAAATAGCTCTGAATGACACTCTATAGTCTTGTGCTCTAACAATGATGATAGTTAAAATACTGGGGAGTTGCCTGCTGTGCTTGCAGTATTAGTTGGGTAAATCCCGGACAGGCCCCCATTGTGACAAGTCGGATTAAAGATTTGGCCGTTTTGGGTGTCTAGGGGATTTTATAGTTTGAGAATCCTTACTTGCACATATAAACTACAAGCACAGCGTTATAATGCAGGCAACAAATACTATATTTAGATGTAAAATTATGTACAGTTTATTATACAAAGGATAGTTAAAAGGTAAAATGCTGTACAGATGCTAGAATGGGATCTAGCGTATTTACATTAGGAGACTATCATCATCAGATATTAGAACCAAGTGGTCTGAGTGTCATTAGGCTGGTTGCTTAGCTTTTGGTCCGGTGCTGCACTGGTGAGACTGGTGTGGCTGATACTGATGCTGTCTGCTGGTGGGCTGGCGTAGTGGATCCAGGCTCCGTGTGCAGTCCAACTTGTATGGTTGCAGAGCTAAGCTGCGTCTACCAATCAGTTAAGCCAGTGACGAGTCTGTGGCTAGCGTTGTTACTTGGACTCTTGAAGGATGAGTAGGTCTGATGTCTACAGATCTGGTGCCAGCAAATCTGCTATCAGCTTTAGGTTGCTAAGATTTCAGGCGGATGTAGCCTATAGATAAAAGATTATCCATGATAAGAATGCACAAATATATACACAAATAATGTAGTAATAAATGCACAAATACATTACTAAGTAAAATGGTTCTTAAGCACTTTACTAAGTTACATACCACCAATCCAAAGTGAAATAAGGGAATGAAAATAGTGTAGAGCTCAAGCAAGAGATAGATGTGCTCCCTGTGGGCTCTCCAGCGTGAATGAGATCGGACGATGAAGTTTGTCCATATACACGTGGATAAAAGGGGGGGGGGGTGAGTGGCGGGAGATAGGTGCAAAGGTGGTCTAGACTATTTGACGTCTTTGACAAAGGGGGTCCACGCTTGACCGTGACGGCGTTTCCGGGAGATAGACATTGCGCGAAGGCGCGAGTTGAAAGTCCAGGAAATCAGCCCAGGCGGTCAGGTGGATTATGGAGGGGAGATTATCAGAGCTCGGCATATCAAAGGAAGATTATACCTTGATAATGGCTAGTGCTAGACGAACAGCGTTGCCCGAGGCGTTAAGTTGAAAGGGTACTTTGAAGTGACCAGCCGCTCCCGGAAAAGGGGGGGGGGTCAACGGATGTTTGCCACGATAGATGGAGGGAGTGTAATCTTGTCAAGAGTCTAGTGTGACACGTGTCAAAGTGGGGATAGTAAAATGTGACATCGATGCCAAAGGGGTGGGGTTGGATTGGAGGGGTGGTGGCTGTGTTTTTAGCGCTTGATTGGCTAAATTAATAAAATTGATGATTAATAGCGAGTAAATAAATTAATTAAATGCTTAGACCTGAGTGATATCTTGAGTGAGCTAAAACGGTTCGTCACACTGAGCACTGCCTGCATTCCAAAAGAAAGCTTCTCCAATATTAAGTGGATTACAATAAGCAGAAGATAAAGGTCAGTGCTGGAAACATGCAGTGAGGTTAATGTTTCCATTGCACGCTGCTCCCGCGGAGATTCCGTCTAGGGGGTGGGGGAGCCCTCCCTGCAGGAATCGTTTATCATGGCTCACAGGCCGCCTTTATAGCCGAAACAGACTGTTCAGTGCTTGGCTCCCTCGGGGTGGACGTCGAAACATATCTAAAGAAAAGGTGATACATAGTGGAGAGAAATGCAGAGAAAGGGAAAACGGGACAAGAGACTTAAGAGACAGAGGGGCAGAGTAAGAGGGGAGGAGAGAAGGAAATAGATGGGAGAAAGTGGAGGAGGTGGAGAGAAACAACGAGAGAGTAGGGAGAGGGGGAGGGTAGAACTATTATAGTGAGAGGGAGAGAGAGAAAAATAGAAAGATAAACATAAGGCAGATGGATTTGAAAACTTAAAGTGCATGGAAAGGGGGGGGGGGATAATTAAAAGTAGGTTAATTCATTAAATCTACTGTCATAAAGCAGTTCTATAATTTTTAACTGCTAAAAACTAATCAAACCGAAATCACTCTTACAAAACAAAACATTTTTTTCGGATTTGAATATTGCTGTAAACTTAAGGGAGGCAACTCAACTAGGATTTACTGTAAGAGATTATTTTTTTCTAAAGCGTCTATCAACTCACTCTGTCTGTCTGGTAAAACGTTTTTACACGTTATTTCTCCCACACCCAATCTCAAATCAAGATGAAATTTTGAACAATTTTTCATTAACATTCACCAAGATACCGCCTTCTTCCCTCCCCTTTCACAACTGGTCTAGAAAGAGAAAGCTCAAATCTAAACCAAAAAGAAGTGGTAAAAATATTTCCAATCACACAGATTTATTTATTGAATATTCCCACTGTTCTTGTTTCTTGTTTTATTCAGTGTTCTAGGTTGATTGATATATTGATTATTACTGAAAAAAAAACTGCTTTGGTAACCCGATGCTGTCCGCACTTCACGCACCTTCTAGCTACGCTACTGTTGCTTGTGAAAAGTACAAAGTGATTGTTGACTCTTTCATTCTGCATTGTAAGTGAATAGGTCTAAGGGGTAAAAATAAGTGATCAGTTGGAGAAATAACGATAAGTGAGTGAATGAGAGAATGAGTGAGTGAGTGAGTGAGTGAGTGAGTGAGTGAGTGAGCCAATCAGTGAGTGAGAGCCAGTCAGCCTGTCAGTCAGTGAGAGTTTTCGTATTTATAAATATACGTTGATAATTTTGACGCCTTCCTCCCAAGCCACCTGCTCAGAATAGCTGCTGTAACTCTTTGAACCAAAGGCGTTGTTCTGTTCTTTCCGTACAGATTTATTTCCTAGCTGATAACATTCGAAAGTCTAAAAGCGTTTTTAAAAAAAGGTTTTTAAATTATTTGTTTACTTCAATCGAACATTTGTTTTAGCTCGAATAATAATTTGTTTTTGTTTCTTTATTTTTGTTCCTCTAATTAAAGGATGTTTATTATTATATTTTTTGGGTCATGGAACTCTTCAAGCTACAAGAATAACCGTCAGCAAAGAAACAGTCCATTAACAAAACATAGAGCCAAAGCAGGCAATGATGCAATGGAGCAAACTAACCCGCTCCACGAGTGTAAAACACTCTTCAAAAAGTAGAACAGAAGATTCATTATAGTAGGCCTCAACACTTGGGACGTCACAACCTGTACAGACCTGAGATATATATATATATATATATATATATATATATATATATAGTTATATAGAACTGTTTTTAATAATATATATATATATATATATATATATATATATATATATATAGTTATATAGAACTGTTTTTAATAATATATATATATATATATATATATATATATTTATATATATATATATATATATATATATATATATATATATATAGTTATATAGAACTGTTTTTAAAACTTATTAAAAATAACATTATTTCCTAAAATGTGACTATGAGATAGTTAAAACTGGTAACGAAAGCAACAAACAAAACCGTCTATGGAAAAACTTCAGGGAACTTCACTTCAGGGAACCACACCTTAGGAAAGTTCGCTTCACTTCAGGGAATCGAAACAATAGGAAACATAATGTGCTAAGATTTATCTGATCTTCTCTTGCTGTTGTAACATTTCGTAAAGAATGTTTGTTTCGCCACTGAAAAAAACAACAACAAAAAAGCAGCTAGTGCTTGACATCAGACTAAGCTCAACTCTTGAAAGAGTTGAACTTCAAATGTCACCCGAGAGTGCTGTACAGTTTTATATCTAATGCTTAGTCAACATGTTGGGACGTTCACAAACGCTCGACAATGTCGAAGCAAAAAGTCGTTCCCACCGTGCAAGAATTCGTCTTCACCAGTCGGGGAGTGTTGTTCCTAAAAAGATGTAGCCTTTATAACGGATATAGTTCAGATGATTGAACCTGCTTTTAGACATGGGCGTCCCCTCTCCAGCCTCCCATGAACGGAAAATGCGCTGTTATTCTTCACCATCTGCCGAGGCCACCCCTAGAGCGATCTATACAGAAGAACAAAGTAGATAAACAGAGAAAAGTTCTTGTTCCCAGTCGGGGCGCGTTCGCACCCTCTCCGAAAAACAAAGATCTCTTGGATCAATACCTTCGTTTAACTCAATTTGAGAATCTTACGAATTCTTACATGGGAAAGTCTGAAAGTCGAATTCTTGGATCAGCTTAAGGAGGACGAGCTCTATATGAGCAGTGAAAATAAAGCAGGAGTAGGGGGGAGTGGGGAAGGGGGAGGCATGTCTTGAGAACGGTGATCGGCCTTTGTGGAATCCGACTGGAGGGTCTCGCTACGTTAGAGATGTCAAGGAGTTTAAAAGGCAGCGCTCATCTTCAGACATGCTTTTGATTTCCGGCCGGAGAATTGGCCAGATTCTTAATAAAACTTGACAAGGTCCATTTTTTGCCTCATTGGAACTTCTTCATCCTTCCCCCCTGTTGTTGTCTAACCATGTGGTCTTCAGCTAAACTAGTCGACTATTTAGATAGGTGTGTGTGTATGTATGGTGTGTATGTGAGTGAGTGTTTCAGGATATGTGATCTAGCGTTCATAGTGATAAGTAAAATAACAATGAAAGGAAAAAAACGCAAGAGAGGAAAGTAATAGAAGGAGAATAGGGGAGAGAGTGAGAGAGTAAGCGTGAGAGAACGAACGTGAGAGAGGGATAGAGAGAGAGACTGAGAAAAAGTAAGAGAGAGAAAGAGAGAGAGAGGAAGTGAGAGAGTAAGAGAACCAGTGGGAGAGACTAAGAGAGAGACAGAGAGAGAGAGTAAAAGAGGGTGAGAGAAAGGGAATGAGAGAGAGAGAGAGAGAGAGAAGTAGTGTGAGAGAGACGGAGTGAAATAGAAATCGTAAAAGAAAGATATTTATTGAGAGTTATAGAGAGAAAGTAAGAGAGTGACAAAGAGAGAGAGACAGGTAGAGAGAGAGATCGTCAGAGAGAGAGAGAGAGAATGAGAAATATAGAACGAGGGCAAAAGAGAGAGAGATGGGGTGAGACAGAAAGAGAGAGAGAGAGATGGGGTGAGACAGAAAGAAAGAGAGAGAGAGAGAGAGAAAGAAAGAGATAAAAGGAGATACAGGGAGAGACTCTCTTATGATAATCATATCTGCACGTCAACTGTCAAATTTTCCGATGTACATTTACTTATAAGTACTTCAGTCATCGGCGGTTCCGTGTCCATCCCGAGGAATGTTTGAATCAAGTCAATTCTTTAGACATTGTGACTACATAGTCACTCAGCAGCCATTCAATGGTCTCTCTATTACCATGACACCTTGTCTAATCCCAAGTCAGACTTACTAGCAATAAGTGAACCTCACGCCACATCGTATTGTATGGGGCTCTTTAGGTATGTGGTTAGATTTAAACCCAGGCCTTTAAGTGCACAACTCCGCATTCAAAGACTAGATCCACCTGGCCGGCCAATGCATAATAGAACTGTCAGCGAACGAAATACAGTGAATTTCTTCGCCCCCCCCCCTCCGGTATTTTGGGACACCCCCCGATCTTATGTGCTCATCAGCTTAGTCGTACTTCCCCTGTCGTACGTAGCCGATCAGCGGCGTTTATTTGAAAGAGGTTCTTCAAACATAGGATAGGCTATTTTTTTTAAACAAATTCTTTCAGTAAAGTGATGTTCAAAGTATTCTGCGAGTGTCACCGACTCTCGCGTTCCTATCTTGCAGTGCACCTTATTGCACTTCCGCAGTGCCAAGCTAGAGCAGGGAAGTCAAATGTAAAAGAAGGAGGTCGCCGGTAGGAGCGCCGCAGTCGTAGGGGAGTTAATTACCAAACTTTTGTGTACAAGTGTCAGAAAATGAAAATACTATTCACAATTCTGTTCTCTCTAGCTCAGTTGGGGGGTGGAGGGCACTTGATACAATAAGAGGGTAAAAAAAAAGTGTGTGTGTGGGGGGGGGGATATTCCGATCGAGGAATGTGTGTATGTATTGATGCAGACTTGCACCAAAGTTTGAAAATGCGCTTAGCTATACATCTTATCTGTTCAATAACATACAAAAAGAAATAGCCAGGAAAACCAAAGACTTAAGAGTTTCAGTGTGTGTCAGAAAACTTGTCTCATTGAGTTGTAATTATTTTCCATATCTTCAAATCTAAGAAAATAATTAATCACCAACAATTAATTAACAAAGTGGTTATTTTTTTTTTAAATTGATTCATGTCTTGTCTGGTTTGTGGAATAATTGTGCAAAGTTTTAACTTCTTCCGAGAATTGGAAATGGGAGAAAAAAACATATTCCAAGCATGTTCCAACTGTATTCTCCCACAGCCAGACAGCCAGACAGAGGGAGCTGATATAAGCTTTGTCAAGATATTTCTAATCGCAGAGATTTATGGTTGTTAATGTAGATTGTATATCTATTACAGATTTAATTTCATGACTGATCCAAACTAATTGATACGATTACACTTCGTATAAGCTTTGTTTTTTTTTAAAGTATTTATATGTCTGTTTTGTTTGTTTTTTTAAATGTTTTTCTTCTCTTCCTAATTATGCTGCAGTGTCTATGATCTAGCGGATAGCTGTATTCCGACGGCGGGGACTTATTATTACTGCTTGTCGTTTAGGGCGTGCATGACTGAGCATCCGATGTGAATGGAAGATGATGGACTGACAGACCTCCGCTCACATTTTGACGTCGCTAAAGTTTGATTATGGCCGGAGGAAGGTGCAAAGCTTCGCCTTTGTTGTACCTGTCTCGCCGGGGGAGGGGGGAGGGGAGATGGGGGAATGGAGTGAGGAGTGGGCGAGTGGACAGCCTCATTGTCCGTCAGCACCAGAGCTTGGGCAGCTTTTCGGTCCATTGTCACAGGGGAGTCCGCCCCCCCAGGGTGCTGTCCGAGACGACAGAGGTAGGGGGTCATTTGTCCAAGTCCATGAAACGTGGCGAAAGTGGGCCCTCTCTTTCTCCCCCACTCACTATATAGTCACTATAGTCACAATTGAGTCCACTAAAAAAATGAGTAGGGAGGGGGGGGGGAGTTTTTCGTAGTGACCAAATCGAGACCGTTGTTCGGGACAGACCGACCGTTGTCCGTACATCATTACAGCTGACGCCTGCCAAAGGATTAGCAGATTAGAGCATTATGATGGGGTGCGGCCCCCCGAACACTGGGACCCTTAAACGCATGCACCGGACTGTCCATTATTCCCCCCTGGTTCAAAAAAACTTGTAATTTGCATTCCTCTATAACCACCAAAGCCAGTTACACACGCGTGACCTATTCCCAGTTACACCCCCTTTACTCTCAATCATACACTCTGAATGCAAATTATTTTTACCGATTTCTAACACCCGGCTGCATTTATTTTTGTTTATGCATCGAAAGACAACAATGTGTCTAAGTAATTAAGGATTAACAGCTGGATCCTCCAGATATGGTGCTAAGGCTTGGGTTCATGATGTTGGGTTCATGAAGTAGGGTTTATGATGTTGGGCTCTTGATGTTGAAAAACAATTTGTTAGCCTCGACGGCGAGTCATTTGTTTTTGTTTAGATGTTGCTATGTTACGTAGTAAATGGAAAATGTCTGTGTATTTGCCTAGTCTATGTATTTTCCTAGTCTGTGTATTTGCTTAGTCTATGTATTTTCCTAGTCTGTGTATTTGCTTAGTCTGTTTATTTGCCTACTCTGTGTATTTGACTAGTCTTTGTATTTGACTCATCAGTGCATTTGCTTAGTCTGTGTATTTGCTTAGTCTGTTTATTTGCCTACTCTGTGTATTTGCCTACTCTGTGTATTTGCCTAGTCTGTGTATTTGACTAGTCTTTGTATTTGACTCATCAGTGCATTTGCCTAGTCTGTGTATTTGACTAGTCTTTGTATTTGACTCATCAGTGTATTTGCCTAGTCTGTGTATTTGACTAGTCTTTGTATTTGACTCATCAGTGCATTTGCCTAGTCTGTGTATTTGACTAGTCTTTGTATTTGACTCATCAGTGCATTTGCCTAGTCTGTGTATTTGACTAGTCTTTGTATTTGACTCATCAGTGCATTTGCCTAGTCTGTGTATTTGACTAGTCTTTGTATTTGACTCATCAGTGCATTTGCCTAGTCTGTGTATTTGACTAGTCTTTGTATTTGACTCATCAGTGCATTTGCCTAGTCTGTGTATTTGACTAGTCTTTGTATTTGACTCATCAGTGCATTTGCCTAGTCTGTGCATTTGCCTAGTCTGTGTATTTGACTAGTCTTTGTATTTGACTAGTCTGTGTATGAGTCGAGTCTGTGAATTTGACAAGTGTGTGTATTTGACTAGTCTGTGTATTTGACTAGTTTGTGTATTTGTCTAGTCTGTGTATTTGACTAGTCTGTGTGTTTGACTAGTCTGTGTATTTGCCTACTCTGTGTATTTGCCTAGTCTGTGAATTTGACTAGTCTGGGTATTTGACTAGTTTGTGTATTTGTCTAGTCTGTGTATTTGACTAGTCTGTGTGTTTGACTAGTCTGTGTATGTCTAGTCTGTGAAAGTCTGTGTATTTGACAAGTCTGTGTATTTTGACTAATATGTGTATTTTGACTAGTATGTGTATTTGACTAATTTGTGTATGAGACTAAGTCTGTGTATTTTGCAGTGTTGACTTATCAACCTCTATCTGAGTAGGACTTAGGACAGTGTTGTTTTTGTTTAGACATATTTTTGAACAAATAGACAATAGGGCTAAATACATAAACCCAAACACATACAATCATGCAGTGCTTTTTTATGTGATGGTACGCACCGGTACAATGTACCGGCACCTTTTTCAATGCGGGAAAAATATAACTTTTCTAGTATTTTAACGTTTATTTTTAATTTATTACAAAAGGAGCCCTCCAAACATATATCATCAAAAATCCCTTTCACTTCATGCTCTTTATTATTAAACTGAACGCAGTAATTTAAATGGGTTTATTTTATTTTATTGAGTTAAAAAACTTCTTTAATGTAATACTATTGTTTGTATATTGAAAAAAACAAGATTACAAAGAGAGTTTGTGTTACACAAACTCAGAGGCGGCCCCCGTCGAAGTTGGATCCCTGTCGGATCTGCATATTCGCAAATAATATTCAAGAGGTGATTTAATTTTGATGTAAAATGTTTTACACGTTTCGGATGTTCCTTCAGAGTTGAAGATAATTACTTCCTAGTCCAAACCTCCCGCAGGACGACGGGGGATGGGAGCGGGCAGGGTTTGAACCCTGGGCCATCCATAAATCTGAACGACAGTCCAGCGCGCAAACCGCACGACCAGGCAGCCATCCGATGGTCAAAAGTAATAATGTTTCAAAGATTCATTTGTCGTAAATTTAAATTTAAATTTAATAAAAAAAATAGTAGATTAGTTTTAGTATATTAAAACATTACAATATTGATCAAAACGTTTGGAAATGAAAATCTACACTTTTTTTTTACACTTTAAGTTTAGAAATTGAAATTCTACATCTTAATCTAGTCTATTTTAGTCTAAACTAGATCTAGAAATTCTAGATCTAGACTCTAAAATAATTTTAATTACAATATAAATCCAGATCTAGATATACTGTAATAAAAATCTAGATCTAGTTTAAAAAATCTAGATTAGATCTAAATCAAGATATCATTCCTTTTTTAAACGCGAGTCACATAACGAGGCTTAATAAACATTACTATACCGAGTTCTTTTTTCATTTCATTTGAAGAATTAATTCCATATAACGTCAGAGGGAAAAAAAACACTACGTCACACGGCCTAGCTAGACTAAAAATCGCCTTCATCTATAAGAGCCATTTATCGAGTGTTCATAGACTTTGGTGCACCGAGTGCGTTCTTTAAGCATTTCATTTAAAGAATTCATTCCATATGACGTCAAAGGAAAAAAAAACACTACGTCACAAGGCCTAGCTAGACTAAAAATCACCTTTATCAACACGAGCCATTTCTCGAGTGTTCATAGACATTGGTGCACCGAGTGCGTTCTTTTAGCATTTCATTTAAAGAATTCATTCCATGTGACGTCAAAGGAAAAAAAAACACTACGTCACACGGCTTAGTTAGACTAAAATATGTTTTCATTAATACAAGCAATTTTTTCGAGGGTTAATAGACATTGGTGCACCGAGTGCGTTCTTTTAACATTACATTTAAAGAGTCCATTCATATGACGTCAAAGAAAAAAAATTCCATTACCTCACAATAGGCTAGTAGCCTACCGGTACCATAAAAAAAAAATATCTTTATTTACACGAGATATTTAACGAGGGTTCATAGACATTGGTGCACTGAGTTCTAATAGATATTATTTAAAAAGGATCAAAGCCGCATTGTTTTTGCGTTTTGTCTGTCAGTCGGTCTGTCCGTTATCTTGATATAAAAAAAACAACTAAAAGTTATTAAAAATTGATTAACCTTTATTTTACGTTTCAAAACATCGCAATAATTTTTAGGTATGAACACAATTGAAAAGTTTATATAATAGATTGTTCCGGATGTTTGTATAAATAGTAAAAGAAAAAGAGAATTTCAGATAAATGTAATACCGTTAATTAAATTTTTTGGATGGTCTCGTATAAAAATTAGATGTACTACAGCCACGTCGAGAGATTTTCATACCTTACTTTGGTGTTTGGATTCTGTTTTCCTTAAAAATCGGAACATAATATTAACGATAATTAGATTTTTTAATGTTTTAGGTAGAAAGTTAAATGTACTGTAAGAGAGTAGTGAGTTAAAATATTTTTCATAAAAATCCGTAAAAACATTATTTCGTAAATGAGAAGATTATTTGTTTATTAATTAGAAGAGGGAGTTCAAACAATTATTTGGCGTTAGTAGATTTTTAAATAAATTCGGAAATTTCTGGCGACGATTTGTAAGAAACAAAATCCGGAACTTTCTTTATCGATTACAAAACTTCTATGTTATGTTTTACAAGAAAATTAAATGTCTAAAAAGTAATTTTCAGTAATCAATGCTAGTAAATTACTTTTTTTAAAAACCTTATGCGATTTCAAACAATCATTATGCATAATTCATGTTTTATAAAACAATATCCGGAACATTTTTACACTTAATGAAATATAAGTCAGTATAGAGATTATGATTTAGCATTAATATGCTATTTACATAAAAAACGGAACAACATATTATTGATAATGTGTTTTTGCAACATTTAAGCATGGAAATTGAATGTAATATAAGTTAGAAGAGCAAACAAACATTTGTTGGCGTTGATTAGTTTCGCACAAAAAAATCCGGAACAATCAATTTTAGATACTTAAAACTATTGAGATGTTATGGGAGGAACATTAAAGGGTAAATCAGATTTTCAATAGCTTTTAGAGTTCTAGTTTTTTAAATCTAATCGTGACGGACAGACCGACCAACAGACAAAACGCACAAAAATAAGCTTCTTTTATTCGGATGGGGGCACTAAACAAAAAATAAATAAAATCTGATTTTTAAAAAAAGTTTAAGGAATTGGTTTAGCACCTGATCATGTTGCGACGTTACGCTACTGCACGAAAATCGCTGCATAAAAAGTCCATTTAAAAAAATGTGCGTGATATTTACATACAAAGTGCATTATTAGCCTTTATAAACAAACAGAAATGTTTTCTTTTAATTTTAGCAGCTAGTTGACCAGAAAAAACGTCTTTAACTATTATTTGTATTTGTTGTAAACATTTCCTGTACATTTTAAAAATATATTTGACTTAGTGATACTGAAAATACACATAAATTGTCCATCTTTGTTAGCATATTGTAACATTGCCTCCCTTACATTTACGTAATTGTTTTAGAATTGGTGTATTTTTATGAAAAAATCGCTTGCATAATTAATTTTATAAATTAAACGGTTTGCTTTTAGAAAACCAAAAGTAGCCGTTGCACCTAAACTTTTCAAGCCGGATTTAATGATGAAATAATATTTTTCATATCTCTTCTAGTTTTCGAGATCTGAGTGTGACAGACGGACAGACGGACAGACGGACAGACGGACAGACGGACAGACGGACAGACGGACATTTTGCACAAACCTAATAGCGGCTTTTTCCCCTTACGGGGGCCGCTAAAAAAGATAAAATAACATGCCAACTACAAAATGTACTTTACCAAAAAAAGAAAGCTTATCTAAATATTTAAAAGTTGAAAACATGCCGAGAGTAGGAAGTGTATAAAGAAAGTCTACTTAAATTACAAAATAAATTCTTCTTAGAAAATATCACCTTCATATATCATAGTCCGTTGGGGCACTACACAAGATCTGTCAACCACCTTTCTCCGTTCCTCTCTTTCTTTCGACTTGGATAGAATTTCATTCAATGACAGGCCTGTCCATTCTTTGATGTTGTCTTCCCATCTCTTCTTCTGTCTTCTTCTTCTTCCTGGTACTGTTCCCTGAAGGAAGGTCTTTGCGAGCCCTGAGGACATTGTGATTGTGCCAAAAAGTTAGAGTGACGGACGGTTACAATTATAATGTAACTAGTCGACGGAAATATATAGACGAAAATTGTCATTTTGGGGTGTCATTCAATATGGAAAACGCCAATCCTATGCGCAATAAATAAAAACGGCATTATGCATTAGCAGTAATTGTGTAATCCGGTGAAAGAAGCTTCTCGCGCCTCAAACTAATGAAGAATTACTTGAGGTCAACAATTCTCAAAGATAGATTGAAACATTTGGTAATTCTTGCTATTGAACGTGATCTATTAAGGAAACAGAATTATCATGATATACTGTAGGACTTTGCTACACTCAAGGCTAGTAAAGTAATTTTGTACGCAGTAAAGAATGAATAAAATGCATAGACGAATTTATTTTCTAATACAAAGTCTTAAATTTCACTTCCCTACCCAAACTTGGCCCCGCGAAATCCGTTTCGCGTAGGGCCCCTCAATGGTTAAGTCCGGGCCTGCTATTTAGTGACTGATAAATATACATAGTAGATTACTTGTTCTTTCCGTGACTTCTTGGTCACAATGGTCAGGCACTGCTATTTAGTGTTTGTAAAATATTTGTTTCTAAAATGTTTTACATGTTTCGGATGTTCCTTCAGAGTTGAAGATAGTTTACTTCCTAGTCCATTCCTCCCGCAGGACGAAGGGGGATGGGAGCGGGCAGGGTTTGATAAATCAAAACGACAGTCCAACGCCAAACCGCACGACCAGGCAGCCATCCGTAGTGACCGGTGAATACTTGATCTCCCCCCCACCCATCTTGTTTTTTCGTGGGATGACTATCCGCAGAAATAATAGAGTTATCTTTCCTTTACTTCTTCTTCTCGTCCAAACTCTTGAGCGACGAAGAGAATTATATATATAGATTTAAAGGACAACTTTTAAAAATGTTTTTAATGTATCACATAGACAACCTTTTTTGTAACGACTAAATATTAGATACATATATAATGAAATCGTTGTTTTTATTGCCATCGTTAAAGTTATGGTATTCTCAATAAACACATTTTGTTGTCTCTATAAGGAGCAACCAATAACAATGTTATAATGATTAAACTAAAGGTAACAGAGGATTGCATTGCCATTCATGTTTTGGAATGATAAACACATTAGTATGTTTGAAACAAGGATGAGGTTTGGAGGTTTGTAAGACTGACGAGAGGAAAGCTAAAAGAATGCAACGAAAGCATTAAGCAAAACACAAATACACACACACACACACAATAAAATATATAACAAGAAAGACATAGAAACTACATAAAAAAAGGAAAGCTTATATTAATTGTAATTGTCTCAATTAGTTTGGATCTGTCATATAATTTGATTCGTACTAGTTCTAAACTAACAATAATGAATCTGTGCGATTAGAAATATTTTTACCATTTGGTAAAGGTTGAAAGTTACCGTGATCGCTTTATAAATGCATAAAAAAAAATTATACGGCTTGAATTTGAACTCAAGGCTCAAGCCTTCTCAAGGGAACTAATTCAACTTAAACCACCACATTTGTCAAGTACTATTTCTTTCTTTTGATTGATACAAAACAACTTAATTAATAGCAAATAGCTAATTAACTAAATGGTTACTTTTCTATAATTGATTCTTGTTTTGCCGGGTACAAGAAATAATTGTGCAAAATTCAACTTGACAAACTTTTTACCAGAAGGACTGACAGACAGACAAGACCGAAAGGAAGACAGAGTGCGTTGATATAAGCTTTGCAAAAAAAAACAACAAAAAAAAAACAAAGCTTATCTTAGAAGAAGAACTTCACATTTACAGCTATATATCGCAACACTGTAGAAGGTATTTTCCTTTTTCAATACCAAAGAAAATAATTAATTACCAGTATTTAATTCTTGTTTTGTTAGGTACACCAAATAATTGCCTAAAGTTTCAACTAGATCTGGAAACGGATGTGAGAAATATAACGTGTACAATTATCTAGGAAGACAAAACACTAAATATTTAGCCACATCTGAATACTGAATCATTGATTCCCCTAAATATTTAGCCACATCTGAATACTGAATTATTGATTCCCCTAAATATTTAGCCACATCTGAATACTGAATCATTGATTCCCCTAAATATTTAGCCAATATTTAGCCACATCTGAATACTGAATCATTGATTCCCCTAAATATTTAGCCACATCTGAATACTGAATCATTGATTCCCCTAAATATTTAGCCACATCTGAATACTGAATCATTGATTCCCCTAAATATTTAGCCACATCTGAATACTGAATCATTGATTCCCCTAAATATTTAGCCACATCTGAATACTGAATCATTGATTCCCTTAAATATTTAGCCACATCTGAATACTGAATCATTGATTCCCCTAAATATTTAGCCACATCTGAATACTGATGCATTAACTCCCCTTTACCGGCATATAACGTCTGAAATGTTTTGTAAAAAATGGTTTGTTGTAAAATGTTTTACATGTTTCGGATGTTCCTTCAGAGTTGAAGATAGTTTACTTCCTAGTCCAAACCTCCCGCAGGACGACAGGGGATGTGAGCGGGCAGGATTTGAACCCTCGACCATCGATAAATCCGAACGACAGTCCAGCGCACAAACCACACGACCAGGCAGCCATCCAAATCCATGCATAATGTGTTCAATATTTTTACGAGATAGACAGTCTGGGAGATAGGCAGACTTTGTGAGTTGATATAAGCTTTGTAATAATAATAACAACTAATATTAGGCAAGAACCATAAGGAGACCTAGTTAAAATCATTTAGGGACATCTAAATTTTCCCACCTCCACCCCCGCGCATTCCTTCCCTTCCAATATTAACGAGCTCGCGTGACCCATTCAACTCCCGTACAGAAATATACAACATTGAAAACAATGCGGACATTTTTTTCGGCACGCGCAAATGTGCTCGGAAATTCCCCAAAGCCGTAGAGGCCTGTTAATGAAAGAGTGTCGCAAACAAGATCTATTGATTCAGATCTTAGGGAAACAATTGACCCAAGTCGGATTCGGGGATTAGTCGAATTCTGTGGAAGCTTTCTGTGTATTTGCGGGTGTCCATATACAGTTGTTGCCACTGTTTCTGCCGTGATCACTCTGACCTATGACCTCGGATCACGCTAGACTGGCCAGGAATAGCTTGGCGCAGGTGGTTTAAGAGTAAATTCCTCAAGAAGATATCCACATTTGCAAGAAAATCTTAACTTCGCGGCAGGGGCGGACTGGCTATATGAGCATTTTGGGCAAATGCCCGATGGGTCGGTACCTAAATGGGCCGGTAGGGCCACCGAAAAGGCCGCTTGGATGCCACTAAGTATTAAATTGTCAAAGGTTTTATAACATTATCTTATAAAAGCAGCCGTCTGAGCGTCGTGTTTAAAAGAAATCTCTCTACAGTGTAGTACTAATTAGATCTAACAAATTTTCCGAAATAATGTAATAGCCTACATCCGTAGGCAGGGCTACTCGTAGGCTTCATCCTTTTAGGGCCTACACACTTAGCGAATAAAAAGCAACATTGGGCCTAGATTTCTTATACAAACTATAGAGCTCACTGCATGTGTACAGTTATCGATACTCAAACTCAGCATACCAATTTTGAGGACAGGCATGCCTATAATTAGATGCCCATCAAATGATATGCAATTTATGGGCCTGATTGTATAGAAATGCCCGGGCCGATTTCGAAACCCAGTGCGCCCCTACTTCGCTGCGAATAAACACCTAATATATGAGCCAATGGATCAGTGTTTACCAAACTGTGTTTCGCGAACAATTAGAGTAATTAACTAATAGGTCTACACGTGAATTAATTCCTAAGTAAATGCAGAAAAGAAAAACTTATTTTGTTAGCTCTACTTAGTAAAGAAAAAAAATTACAACAACAACAACACTTTGACTGTCACTCCATTGAATACATATGCACAAGGCCGGATTTAAGTATTGGGAGGCCCCGGGGCAGAATTTTTGTGAAAGCCTCTACATTTTTTCGAAAGCTTTAATAAAAATCCACTTATTAAAAGAAAAAACAACTAATATCTAAAAGCATGCCATATTATCAAAGAAAGAGAGTACTTAGGCCTATTTATTGTTTTTCGTTTAATTTTTTTTTAATATTCATATTTTAGTAACAAAAAGTGTAAATATTTAGTGTTTCCGCGATGAAGAATATTACAAGAATAGGGGAGCACACGACACGTGGACACTTTAGAATTGCGACAGTGTTGCCAACTTTGAGATTCTTGTTGGTAAAATTGTGAACTTATGAATTATAAATGAAACCCGCAAAGTTGCTGACCCGTTGAAATATGGATTTTCTCTCTCATGTAATATTGTAAGGGCCCATTCTTGTGAAGGCTCGTGGGCTGTATCTCCGTCTGCCCTCCCGTAAATTGGGCCCTGCATATGCATATTAACAATGTACTAGTAATAACATTAATAAATCTCTGTATCCCGTGGTATGATGTCGTCAGTCGGACTCACAGAGTGAGGTGATATACGTTTTGTAACAAGCGATCCAACAAAGATGACCTCCCACCAGACTGACCCACGGTGTGGAGCCGCTAACATCCCCACTGATAGTTCATTAACTGACTACATACTCTAATGATATATTGAAAAGTCAAGATTTGAAATCACCCCTCCCCCCCCCCCCCCAATTCCTCACCCCTGTTCTCACCCGTCCCCTCTCATTTCGTCTTAGTTAATGATTACAAAAGGGGGGGGGGCGCTAGTATCTCACGCTCGCTGCTTATTCAGCCAACGAATTGATACCCGTATAACTCACCAAGGGGTCGAGTCCTTCCGCTGCAGGGCCGGTGAGGAGAAGGAGCGGTGACGGTTCCTTGAAACGCCCCTGACCCCCCGACGCTTAATGAATTCTTCATGTGGTTGCCATTAACAGTGGCGACTTTGCTTTTGTTGGGCGCCGTGCTCCAGGAAATGAAGTGAGGATGAGTTCCGATGTCCGTGGAGTGGACGTGATGGGTGGCATCACGGTGGGGGGAGAGGGGAGAGGGAAGGTTGAGAGGTTGGCCACGGACTGGTCATATAGCTGAGAGTTTGATGGTCAACTTAATAATTGGTCAGTGTAATGGTCATTCGAAATAACATTGTTGAAATAAGAGCTTTTAGCTTTCTCAGTACCTTATGATCCTATCACTTGTATGGACCAGTTGATTTGGAAAGGGATGTTGTGGGGGATAAAGAACGGGAGTATTTGGGTGATCACTTTTAAATGTATTTATTAAAAAAAAAGAAAAAAGGTAAACGAACTGAATTCGAACTCGTGGGCTGAGGCACCCCCTCTTAGTCTTCTCAAGCCGACACGGTATCCACTTTGTTGACGAAGAGGCTATGAACATGAACGATTGTATAAGTTATCTGTTGTTTCTATTGTCTAGTCCTATTTCATGTTTGATGCTACTAAGCTTCAGACGACGACCTATAAAGAGTATTAATTCAGCTCATACCACCACTTCAGTCAAATATAATTTCTTTCCCTTGTCGGGGATACCAAACAAAATTATTACTTAGAAATAATTAATTAACTAATTGATTAATTTTTTAAAAATGGATTCTTGTGTTGTCAAATAGAAGAAATAATTGTGCGAAATTTCAACTTCATTCGTGATTGTGTGGGGAAATAACGTGTACAAACTTTTTACCAGACCAAGTGAGTTGATATAAGCTTTGTAATAAATATTTAATACATTTCAACAGTTTCAATGGGTCTCTTGCGGTTATGGGCCCATGCGCAATTAACTCCTTCTTGCTAAGGTTGCTACTTCACTGTTAAAATCAATAAAAGCATCAATTTTCAAAGCTCAGTTTAGCTATGCTTTGAATTCAATCTAGCTATGCCGAGTTCAATCTAGCTATGCCCTGAGTTCAATCTAGCTATGCCCTGACTTCAGTCTAGCTCTGCCCTGATTTCAATCTAATTGTGCTCTGAGTTTAATTTACCCATGCCCCTGCTCAAGCTACTTAACTCTCTAGGTTAAACTAACTATGCACATAATTAACCTTCCTATTAGATTACGATTACTGAGAAGACTGTCCTCGTTTAATGTTAGTGAAAAGGCCTTGGCTATGTTTTATCACGATCACATCTGTAATATTTTAAGTTTTAATATGACTGCCTGGTATGGCAATCTGAGAATTAGAAATAAAAATAAACTCCATAGAATCCTAAATGCTGCTGGTAAAGTCATTGGCAAAAAACAAAACCCATTTGGGCAGATGTTTGAGACAAACATCTATAAAAAAGCTAAAAAGATTCTAGAAATAAGAAATCATCCAAAAGAGATACAAGACACCGATAGCAAAGACAAACAGACACAAACACTCTTTTGTACCCCTGGCAATCAAATCATTAAATAGCAACAATTTGAAATCAACTTTTTTCGTATGTAAATTATAAGTGAGTCAGGTATGAATGTAGGCCTACATATTTTTTCATAGTAACTATGTTCTGTTTGGTGTAATGCACAAATTGTAAGACAAATTTCCTCACGGACAATAAAGATGATGATTATTAATATTAACATTATTATTATGCCCAAAGCTTAAATTAACTATGCCCCGAGTTTAAACTACGTATGCCCTGAGCATTATATATATATATTATATATGCCAAGCCATCTTCGTAGATATAAAAAAATTAGGTTGCCCTCATCTTGCATTGGCGTAGCTGGGGGGGGGGGGCGTCATAGATTGAAAATCCCTCCGGGCCCCCACTTGAGAGTTCCCCCATATGAATGTCCGAAATTTGATTTTACATTAAATATTACTCCATAATCTCATTTCATGATGTCGAATGTCAAAATGTAGGGGCCCTAAAGAGGTCAAGGTCTCAGGCCCCCAAATTTTTAGCTACGCTACTGCGATCTTGCGTCATTAAAGAAGCGCTTCATAACAGTTTAATCTTGCTTTAGAAGCCCAAAGTTATTGACCCCCAAAAGATGTCAAGTAAAACACAAAACTGTTCTGATGTGTTTGGTACATAGACTTTCATTGTGCTGGGTGCCTCCTATAGTCACACCTATTTTCTTATCGCTGATGTGTTTGGTACATAGACTTTCATTGTGCTGGGTGCCTCCTATAGTCACACCTATTTTCTTATCGCTGATGTGTTTGGTACATAGACTTTCATTGTGCTGGGTGCCTCCTATAGTCACACCGTGCAAGCTCATGTCGCCCTCAAGGGGGAAAAAAAAATTGTTATTATAAATTTTCTCTTCAATCCTCCCCAGGTTTTACGTTTCCCTGCCCAAAGGGATTACCTTGTACATCTCGTGTCCTGGCCAGATGAAACTGGTTAGACCTCTCGGCCCCCATACCCCTCTCCCAAGAGATGTACTCTCTTGGAAAATAGATGCAGACATTTATGTAGCCTCGTGCTGCAATGTAACAGTTTAGTTCGAGGATATTTTTTTTTTGGTTCTGAAAACGAGGCGACGCGAGAGGAATTGAAATGTGAGCCCTTATTTTCTCTACCCCTTCCCCCTTTCCTCCTGATAGTAATGCCGTCTTCTCGTGCGCCACTCCCCCCCCCCCCTCCCGCACCTCACTTATTATTGCCATCAACCATTCTTCGTGGTCTGTCATTCGGCAAATTAGAGAGGCATTCATGAGTAAATCAAACACTGCCATGAGGGGGGGGGGCAGGATAACGTTTTGTGAGAATTGGGGGGCGGGTGGCGCCCTCGAGGGGTGCAAAGAGAATGAGAGACGATCTATGAGCTATAAGATAATTCGACGCCCCCAAAGCGTGTTAGTTCTTTTTTTTTGTTTTTTTTCGCAAGAGGTTGAGTACATTTGTCATCACATACACACTCTGACATACACAATTACACCGACACACACACACACTCTTTCTCTCTCTCTCTCTTTCTCTCTCTATCTCTCTCCATTCAGTTAAGTTTTTAACAAAGACAATATTATTCTAGTCACTTTACACTTTTTAGTACAGAGACGTGCGTGTGTGGGCGGGCAGCTCGAGACTCCAGGCGTAATCTTCTACTGCGCCAGTCTTTTGATAAGTCTTAACCTGGGTGAGGCATTAGAAAACACTAAAAAACGCAGTTCACACGAAGACCTGGAGCCACCATACTCCATTGCACTCCACTCTTACACATAGAGCCACCATACTCCATAACACTCCACGCTTACACATATATTAACGAAAAAGGGAAAATGTTGCTACTGTTTAATTGTGAAAAACGAAATTCAACAAGACAACGGAAATAAAATAAAGATGGCTACAGTTTGTATCATTTGGAGATTTCTATTCATGGTGGATAACTAGTCACAACTGTTTTAAAATTGACCTATAACGAAGAAAAAAAAGTGTTAATAAACTGTTTGTATGTTAAAAAGTTAAATGCTAATTGAAATGAAAGTTTCTATCCCCTTTCTTTTGTTGCATAAATTAATTTAATTTTATTGCAGCTTTCCTTGCGGTTTTATTTTTCACGTCCTCTTCTATTGCCAACGCATTTGCCCATATCGTTTTGTCTTCTTTTTCTGTGTTAATGTATTATTTTTATCTTTTAAAAGTAGACCGGATTAAACTAACGAAAAATAATTATTATACATGTAAATAGGAGATAATTCTCAAACCCTCGCTGCCTTGCAAGTTTACTCGAACATGGGAAAGGCTTCAATAGTCAACCCTGAGGAAAAATTAAATGCCGTTGGCAGTTAGGAAGACTGCAGCTGCAATCTGGCAGAGCAAGCGAAAGGGCTCATCTCAAACTGTATCTGTACTTGCCGTTTCTTTTGGAAACATCAGCTGTACGGAGACAAATATTGGGGGCGGGGGGGGGGGCTAACTGCTGGGTGGACGACACCGTTCTGATCACAGCTAATGCCCAGCAGCATTTCTATAAGATGGTCACTTCGAGACTGAACGAGGCAATAAACATCATCTATAAATTAAAACCTAGACTTTTAAGATTAAATAAACTTAACAAATTAGTTATACTCATGATGTACAGACATTTGAGATCCCCCCAAAAAAAATTCTTGCCGAGGACAGGTGCAGAAGACGAAAACGTAACCTTCTGTGGACAATGTGCTGGTCAATCACGTCTTAGTGTGGTCACGTGATACACCATAGTTGGTCTTAGTCTTCGTAGCGAAACCAAAGCATTCTAATTAAACATACAGGTACATACCCAATTTCATTCTAATTAAACATACAGGTACACACCCAATTTCATTCTAATTAAACATACAGGTACACACCCAATTTCATTCTAATTAAACATACAGGTACACACCCAATTTCATTCGAATTAAACATACAGGTACACACCCAATTTCATTCTAATTAATCTCTATAACTGACTCCTAAAATCCGTCTTAGCCATCTTTGTAGAGCCACATTTAGTGCTTTTCAATTTCATTGCACTTTATTAATGGAGCCCAGCCACTGGTAGACATGTGTAACGTCTCTTGACTACGATCTTGGAATTATGTGACTATTTTCTTTAGTTGTTATATTGAAAAGGGAAGTTTTATCGTCAAAATCATCTGTTGAGGGGTATTAAGCTAAAATATATCTGGAGTTGTTTTTTTTTAAAATTCAAAACCACATTTAGCTACGTTCTTAGAATTCGGTGACTGTAGTTTGCTTTATAAATAATATTAAAGAGAGAGGCTTTCAACCTTAAAACTCTCTGTAGGGGGATTTTAAACTCAAAACTATCTTGAGGGGTTTTAAACTTTTAAAAAAGCCATCTGGAGGAGAGGGGTTGAAACTCAAAATCCCCCCATTGGCTTGGCTACGCTCAAAGAATTTTGCTCTTCTTTTTATATTGAAGAGGTATTTTTAGCATCAAACCCCTCTGAAGGGAAATTTAAACTGAAAACACCCAATAGGCTTGGCTAAGCTCATAGCATTTTGATTGCGATTTTTTTTTTTATTTTGAAGATTTATTTTTTAGCTTCAAACCCCGCTGGTAGGGGGTTTAAACTAAAAACCCCTTTGGCTATGCTCATAGCATTTTGAGTGCGTAATTTGCTTTTTTTTTATATTGAAGAGGTATTTTTAGCTTCAAACCCAGCTGAAGAGGGGTTTAAACTCAAAACCCCTTGGGCTTAGCTCATACAATTTTGAATTTGTAATTTGCTTTTTTATATTGAAGAGGGGTTTATCGTAAATTTTGGAGAGGGGTTTAAAATCAAAATCTTCCTTAGATGTGCTCTTGGAATTTTGGGATTGTCGTTTGCATTTTTTTTGTTTTATACAAGAGGGGAATTTAAATGCAAAACCCCCTGGTAGGGAGTTTTAAAATCAAAACCCCTTGGTAGTGGGTTTCAAACTCAAAACCCCCTTAGTAGGGGATTTCAAACTCAAAACCCCCTGGTAGAGGGTTTAAAACTTAAAACCCCCTGGTAGGGGTTTTCAAACTCAAAACCCCTGGTAGGTGGTTTTTAACTCAAAATCGCCTGGTATGGGGTTTCAAACTCAAAACCCCTTGGTAGGGGGTTTCAAACTCAAAACCCCCTGGTAGGGGGTTTTAAACTGAAAACCCCCTTGGCTGTGCTAAGGCAAGTGATGGTTTAATATTAAAATTTCCCCTAAAATAAACAAAATTAAAGCAAAAGATCAGTCACGAAACTCCGACACCCCCCCTGCTGGGGGGGGGGGGTTCATTTCGGGGGGGGGGGGATTACATGAAACAAAACATTGTAAGTAGAAAAAAAAACAACGTAAATTTACACCCATTAACTGTGCAGCTTACATGTTATTACCTGTGAGTGTTACTATTAAAAGTGAATATTTGTAAAAATGGTTTACTTTTATGAAAAAAAAAAGATTGCATAGTTGATTTTAAAAATTAAATTTTTCGCTTTCAAAAAAGAAAAAAGCAGTCGTTGCATCAGAACTTTGAATGATCTAAAATATCGTGATGTCCGATTTTCATTTTCTCTTCTAGTTTCTGAGATCTAAACGGGACGGACGGACAGACAGACCACACAATACTAATAGCGTCTAAAAAAGACAATAAGAAATTGAGAACAATCTTTTTAAATTTGTCAATTGATTTTCAGGGGTATGCTTTTTGAAAAGTAAATAGTAAAGTAAATTGTAAAGTAAATTGGAAAGGAAATAGTAAAGTAAATTGTAAAGTAAGTTGTAAAGTAAATTGGAAAGTAAATAGTAAAGTAAATTGTAAACTAAGTTGTAAAGTAAATAGTAAAGTAAGTTGTAAAGTAAATTGTAAAGTAAATTGGAAAGTAAATTGAAAGTAAATAGTAAAGTAAATAGTAAAGTAAATAGTAAAGTAAATAGTAAAGTAAATTGTAAAGTAAATAGTAAAGTAAATAGTAAAGTAAATTGTAAAGTAAATTGGAAAGTAAATTGGAAAGTAAATTGAAAGTAAATAGTAAAGTAAATAGTAAAGTAAATAGTAAAGTAAATTGTAAAGTAAATTGGAAACTAAATAGAAAAGTAAATAGTAAAGTAAATAGTAAAGTAAATTGTAAAGTAAATTGGAAAGTAAATTGGAAAGTAAATTGGAAAGTAAGTTGTAAAGTAAATTGGAAAGTAAATTGGAAAGTAAATTGGAAACTAAATAGAAAAGTAAATAGTAAAGTAAATAGTAAAGTAAATTGGAAAGTAAATAGTCAAGTAAATACTAAAGTAGGCCTAAATAGGAATTAAATAGAGATGAAACCCGGGAATTAAAATAAAGCAGGGAAGTAAATAGGAAAGTAGAGAAATAAACAAGGGAAGTAAATAGAAAAGTAGAGAAATAATCAAGGGAAGTAAGTAGGGATGGGGGAAAGAAATGACAACTAGTACAAATGCAAACCTTCATGTTTACAGACTCATATATTTGTTTCCACAGACTTAGATCGATTTCCTCCCTTTTTCCTCATCTCTCAGATACGGTGCCAAACAAACTGAGGCATATGTAAACATACAATAACACGTAAGAGATAAGGTTTATTTGATAAACTCCCTACCAGCCGCCCCTTTCATGCTCCATACCGAAGGCGCCCGCGATCTCGTCCGGCGTTATTTACATCAGCCTTGGGCTTTCCTCCCTCCTCAGAATCAACGCAGATCTATTAAATAATTTGGTCTTCTCGTATGCTTGAGTTGTTGTTCTTTGTAGGCTTTACAGCGTGTCGTCTCCATTACGAAAAATTATGTCGATGCAATTGTTCTAAAACTATTTCACCCTACACCCCACTTTTTTAAGCTATCGGAAGAAAATATGACCTAGAATAAAAATAAACAAAGCCATCGTGGCACGCAAAACTATTAAAAGATTTGAACCCAGGACCCCAGGTTCGGAAGCCAAGCGCTTAACCACTAAGCCAACTCTCTGCCAGTTATGTAGCCTACCAATGAACAATCTAAGACTAAGACTAAGACTAAGACTAAGACTACGACTAAGACTGCTTTATTGATCCTTACGGAAATTTGTTGTGATTACAAGGACTCTTTTCTCATATAAAGACAACACTACAGAAAAATACACATAAATACAACAGACACAACATAAAGTATTCAGCGACTACACACAGGTATCTTGGTGCATTTCATTTAAATCTAAATGGTCCATTAACATGTATGTCTTGTGTGTTATCATAGTTGAAATAGAGAAACTGAATTTAAGAAAAAAGGTACTTCAATCTTGTGCTAAAAACTAACCTTGTTTAAATGAAATAAGTACGTTAAGGCTTTGGGTTAGGTACAACTACAAATAAGCAGAACATTAAATAATAATTTGAAAAAAAAAAGGATAGACATTTCCTTCTTAATCACTTATGAATGTTAGATTAAAAAAAGGGAAGATTATTTTACCCCGCCACATTCCCACATGATGCCTACATGCGGAAATACCCGAAGGCGTAGAGTCCATTCAAGAAAAATATTTTCTTGTTCTCAAGCCAAATTTTAATTTAGTTCTTCATCTTTTTACCTTGAAAACTTATAACGGTCAAGTAGAGTTCTGTGGCCAACGAGCTGAATTCTTTCCTCAACGATGTAGGAACATTGTTTGACCCGTTTCCGTGTCCAGGTTTTTGAGCCAACTCAGTAGGTTCCAGGTTCCATGAAGGTATGAGTTGAATAGAGGTATTGTTAAATAAGGAGACAAGGGAGATGACGAAAACACAATTCGAGGAGAGCTAATCTACGTAACGTAAGTACCAAACTATTTTTCCCGCTTTAATTGGTAGTGTGTCCAGTTTTTGTGCATAGTCATCTCTTTTTTATAAAGCACATATGAACCCACTCTGTCTGTCTGTCCGTCTGTTTGTCTTGATACAAATTTGGTACACGTTAATTCTCCCACTTCCCATTCTCGAATCAAGTTAAAACTTTACACAATTATTCATTATTCTTTAGAAAACATGAATTTATATATAATATGAAACAATTAATTAATTAATTATTGCTAATTAATTAATTTTGTTTGTTATAGAAATGGTAAATAAATATTGCAGTATTGAAATATATGACTGTAAATGTGGAATTATTCCCCTTATATAAGCTCTATTTAAAAAATGTATTTAAAAATATTTTGCTTGTTTACGTTTGACGAGAGCACGGTTCTACCTTGATAGCTATCAGCCTCCAGGAGGCGCCCTGGATGGGTCCGTGTTATTGTTTTTTATTTTCTTTTTCCCCGTTCCCATGCTCGAGGTGCCATGAACAAATTCTCGAAAAATCCCGCAGAAGATCCCATTTAATCCCTGCGTTTAGACCTCCGTCCCCTCAATCGAATGCTCGCGCCCTCCGACAGCCCAACTGATGAGATGAAATTCTAGACTGGGAGTGAGTTTATTTGTGTGTGTGAGAGAGAGAGAGAGTGTGTGTGTGTGTGTGGTGGGACTAAATAGACCAAAAAATTGTGTATTATTTCTAGTTTCGATAAGCAGCCAAATGTAATCATCTTATACCTCACACCATTGAATGGAAATCGCACGACACCAAAAGAATAGCAGCAAATTTTGTTGCCCTTTCAGTGAGTGTTACGTAGCTGCTTTCTAGACTTTTACAGTCGTAGCCTGTCGGGTCGTGGCTGCTGGACTGTCGTTCGGTCGTCTAGATGGTTCAGGGTTTAAAAATATGCATGATGCCATCCCCAGTCGTCGAGGTTTGGACTAAGAAGTAAATTATCTTCAACTTGGAAAGAACATCCAAAACATTTCAAGAATTTTTCAAAACATTTTACAGTCGTTGTGCCTAAACTACGACTCAGCGATTTATCCGGCCCTTGTCGATGTGTTATTATGAGAATTGAACTTCTGTCCACGGATGCACTATTCCACTGAGCTTGGAGATTTTTTTTTCTGTTATGTGGCTCGTGACAGGCGTGTGGTAAATTTAGATGATCCCTCCAGAGCGCAGGTTCTGTGAAATGTTTCAGTTATACGCACACTCTTTCGATAATACTTTCCCCTAGTACTAGTGACTTATAAGTATTGACACACTAACATGAAGACAACAAAGCCTCCAAAACAATACTAACAAAGAAAGGCAAATAGTCTACCATCATCTCCTGCCAAAATCTATGGAAAAAAAAAGCCGCATTAAAATTAATTAATTCTGAATAAATTTCAGGGGCCCTGCTTGAGTAGGGCACTTCGAAGTCTCCTCGGGTTTGGAAGCTCTGAGAAATGGAACCTACTTCAACGGAGTGTCGCGTAAAAAAAAAAGGCTAATTAAATCCCGCGGAGTGCGTGAGAGTATCACTTCTAGTCGCCAAGAACGGAAGCGGAGAAAGAGAAAGTAGGGGAGACAGAATGCTGTTTCCGGAAGTAAATGAGTTCTTGTTGCGCTGTAACGATTACTGTTGCTTAAAGACTTTTAAAAGTTTTCTTTGACATACGCAGTACAGTTCTACGTCAAGTTTCGCAGGACACCAGAAAAGTTTATTAGATTAGAAGCACTAATTGTTGTCTTGTCAATTTTTGTTTTCAGAGTAATCCGAAGAACATTGACAGACAAAAATAGTCGATATCACATAAAGAATAAAGATATCAGAAGTAAGAATTACCTGGTTTTGACTTCTGGAATCATCCAATTAAATAACCATGAGAGCTTAGACCAGTGACGCCAAACCTTCTTCAGCCCGCGGGCCAAATTAATTCCCCACACTCTTTTCGCGGGAAACTTCATTGTGAAAATGGAAATGTAATGAAGCAGACGATATTTTGATTAGAAACAAATTGTATCCAACATTATTTCTATAGCAGTTGGATGTTCCAAGTTGTTTTACCGAAACCAACTTCTGAGTGACTGGCTGCTAAGCAGTGGCGTCATTGGGGGTGGGGGGGATGAGAGCCGCACCCAAGTGACGCCCAAGTGGAAAAGATTCACTTTTCCAAAATGTAATTTTAAAAAATAAAAATTACTACATCGACTGTCTCTGTTTAGTATCAACAGGTCCCAAACCTTCTTAATTTAATTTTATTTGACTTGCAATCTTCCTACTTTGAGAAAAATAATGCGTTGTAAACTCTAGGAAGAAGAATTTCTGAAGCTCAGAAATGTAGAAAAAACGCTTAGCGCCAGGAGCTTCGCCCCGGACATCTCTAAGTGAGCTTAAGGTGCTCCCCCAAACTTCTAATCTGACAGTTGAGTGGGGAACGTAACATTGTTTATTGTAAAATGTTGAGAAACACATAGACCTAAGCCCCTCGAGGGCTGCAAAAGTCTCTCCACAGAAATGATTCTAAGGCAACTTTCACAGCCACTTCCCAGCAGATGCCCACGAAATTCAGGACTTCTAAAAAGTTGTAACGCCATGTTAGACGTGGACGGCTGACTTTGGTAAACGTGTTTTGTCTAATGATATGTCTCACAAATGTCAATCGACGTTATGTTCCTACTTTCCTGATATGACGAATACCTGTGCGGGAAAGGATTTCTCTACTGGTAACAATATCTCGATATGTTATTTGTAGGATCTATCTCAGCCGTCACAGCTCAGCCTCTTTTCAACCTTCCACGTTTGAAACATAGGTGACCTTTTGGACAATGGTTGTATTAAGTAAGTGGATTTTAATCTCCAGGCTAATTGATTTATTTGTTCAGATAGGCCGTACTTATTGACAACGGCTCCTGCTTTCCAATTCAACATGCAACACCATGATATGCATCTCCATCACTGCCTAAATAGGTTAACTTTTCTATTTTACTTAGATATGTAGTACCAATGTTGATGGGGTACCGGGTAATCTGCATCCAGTATGCATAACTTTGAGGGCGTCTTTATCCGTCATCTCGTGTATACATTTAATTGTAATTCAAAGTAATGCAATGTCATCAGCAAAATCCAACTCAGTTTGGTTTACGCCATGGGAACCCGAATGTAGCCAATTTAATGTTTTTTCATGACATCGTCAATGACTACAAGAAAGAGAAATGGGGATAAGATACACGCTAATCTCACACCCGTCTTGACATTGAAGTATGCCACCGTCTGTTGTGACACAACAGTTTGATTTGCTTAAGACATGTCGCTGAAACATGATAAATTGTAGCGAGATGCCTTATTCTCTGTCTATTTTCCAGAGTGATTCCGATGGACGCAATCAAACTTTTTTTTTTAAATCTACAAAACTTTGTTGGTATTGCAGGCTTTGCTCGACGACGTTAGCAGGACGTAAACCAGTTCAGTGTTTTGATTTGTCTTTTCGGAAGCAGCTGACAAACACTAGTATGATTTAAAACATTTTGCCGTAAGGAGCTCTTTAATAATCACTAATAAAAATATGTTCAATTCAAGGTTTCTAAATTCTATATTTGTATATTTTCAATTTATGTAATGGCTTTTGATAAAATATAAAAAAACACCAACATTTTAAAATGTTATCGAAAACCATTTTCTGGTGTAAACATCAATGAATTAGCTTACAGTATTATTGCTCAACATAAAGAAACAAAATAACGAATAGTTGTTTATTTTTTTGGTGGGAGATTTTTTTCCTGGGGGGGGGGGGGGGGTTGACACCCCTGGCTTACCGCACCGGGTGGCACCCATTCTAATGACGCCACTGCTGCTAAACAAATACTCCATTGAAACAGAAATACTTATGTATGTTGTACAGAAAGTAAAAATCTGGCCACTTTTCTTCTTAATTGTGTACGCTCAAAGCCAAGTTTTTGCTTGTTCAGCAATCTAACTGCCCTATGTTAAATAGCAAGCCATCACTCACGTAGTTACCGAAAGAAGTCAACTAAAAATGGTAAGGAAATGTTTGAATATTTTTTTTATATCCTATATTTAACTGTATTCTGGACAGGGCAGATGTAGCCCGCGGGCCTTATTTTGGGCATCGCTGACTTAGACGTTCAGATACTTGAAATAAAAAGGCAGAGTAATGTAAGAGAATCATGGATTCATAGAGTAAAAAGCATAACTCGACATTGTCGTCTGCTGGACTGAAGCGGAAGTAAAATACAAGAAGAGGCGTTAGCAGAAACTCTGCATTCTTATCTGACCTTAGAATTTGACGTCATAATAAACGCGTGTATATTCAGGGTCGTAAGCACACATTCATCTGGCAATTTGTGTTCATTTTCTTTATTTCCTCTTAAAGTTCTAATATAAGTCATTTGCCAACGTAAACAAAAAAATGAAATTATAACCAACGTCTTATGGAGTATATTTTTAAGATAAGGCAATGAGCCAAGTGATAGGACTCTATGATTCTTTGTCAAATGACAGAGACCTGTGCTACCTAGTAAAGAGACAGACCCCTTACGGTGACTTGCCAAGTAACAGAGCCCTAGGCTGGATTGCCGGATGGCAGAGCCCTTGGCTGGCTTGTCAGGTGACAGAGCCCTAAGCGGCCTTGCCAATTGACAGAGCCCTGCACTACTTAGCCAAGCCACATTGCCCTTGCTACCTAGACAAGTAACAAACCTATGCGGCCTTGCCAACTGACACAGAACTGTGCAACCTAGCCAAGTGACAGAGCCCTAGGTTGTCTTGCCAAGGGTCTCAAGCTGAGTCAGTGATCTCAGTTTGTCTCCGCGTCCTATTAACGTCTCAGACTTCGCGTTAGTCTCCAAGTCTTTCGGTGCACTGGTTAACCTCTTCACAAAACCTGCTGACCAGACATTCAGTAGGATAGGGGCGTCGTTTTAATCAAGCGCCGTGTCCACTTTAAGTAGAACAGACTCAAATGAGTCTAAACTGTTTTGAAGTCAGATTGAATGACTAGAGCGGGAGAGATACATTTTATTTACGCCATCTTTCCCCCCCCCCAAATGACCGCCTCCGCTGGCGTCTCGGTTCCTTTTGAAATCTCCGTCTCGTGCAATCCTTTTGAAATAAATGCCAGGGTTCTGCAGACGGTCCTTAATTTACCGGACGGTCCTGCGAGTGTCCACTAATGTAAAAATCCTTTCTCGTCTCCGTTATATGCAGCTCACGTCTGGGGAGATAGCACTTCAAGCGAAGCTGAGATTAGGATCATGTAGTTGAGAGTTTCAAAAATAAAAGTCCGCGAGACGGTGAGTGTAATAATATGGCGGGCAGGATGGACAGGGTCAAGAGGTTCACTCGATGGTCATGAAGGGAGATAAGTTTTAAAATTTGTGGGGTTCAGTCTTTGAGTTTATGGTGCTACTTGTTTCAGTTTGATGGTGTTCAGTCTCCGGAGCTTATCTTATGTCCATCATTGAGAGTTTGAATACACGAAAGTGAGATTTGAACCCTGGCTTCATGAAACAATCCGATGTCTTGTTGATTATCAGTAAAAACATTCTTCTTCTTTTTTTTTAATAGTATTTCAAACTTTTTAACTAAGCTCTATCTGTCTGTCTGTCTATCTGTCTGGGTGGATTCTTTAACACGTTTTTTCTCCCACTTCCCATTCTCGGGTTAAGTTGAAATTTTGCAAAATTATTCATTGCCAAAGACAACGTATGAAATCAATTTTTAAAAATTAACAATTAGTTTTTTTAAAGTATGAAGTAAGTAATTATATTACATATAGAAAAAGGAAGGATAAATCTTGCAATATTGAGAGATAAGCAGCAGTTGGATGGCTATCTCCCCTCTTCCTTTGTTTTTAGAAAGTATGTTATATTTTTTTTATCGCCTTAGTTTACAATCTCGTTTTCATAATTTAAATAGGAATTCATAAAATCAACAGCAATAAGACCACAAGAAAGTCATAACCTTGACGGCAATACAACAGCAACATAAAAATAACAATGACAACTGATGATACAAAAGGAACAAAGGCAACAAAACAACATGACAACTACAAAACAACTACAACAAAAATACGAAACAGCAGCAACAACAACGAAAAATGGATGAACAAAATAAACACTTAAAATAAAACAACAAAAGAATGGACATACACAAAGTTCCTCTCCTTACAAAACTATTTTAACGACAGGGAAAGGAATATTGTTACAGAAAACCGCTAAAAAAATATTTATTATTGAAATGGGAAAGGCTCTTTATTTTCCTCGCCCCTGAGATGATGACCTGCTAACTATCGTAAAAAAAAAAACGCAAGATAAAAAACTATGGCCATATTTCAAGGTCTTCGGGGCTTGCAAAGACCTTCCTTCAGGGAACAGTACCAGGAAAAAGAAGAAGAGGCAGATAGAGAAAGCGTCGGGAAGACAGCAATAAAGAATGGACGGGCCTGCCATTGAAAGAAGTTCTATCTAAGGCAAAAGACAGAGGAATGGAGATAGACGGTCAACAAATCTTGCATGGTGCCCCAATGGTCCAACAGACTAAGGGATAGGTCAAGGTAAAGTCCCAGAAGCACCATATTTGGGATTGTGTTGAAATAATTTCTGGTTGATAATAATAAAACATGTCATAAAAATTTAACTTAGTTTTACCAATTGATTCTGGGAATCACAGTGAACTGAAGACCCAGACACCAAACTGTTTATTAGACACCAAACTGTTTATTAGAATACTTTTAAACCAATGTTTGGAAACTTTCTCGGATTAAAATATAAGGTGGCGACATTGTGTGTTTGTAAGCACGAGGGGGGGGGGGGGGCGACGAAAAACCCTTTTGAAAGAAAGGGGAGGGGGTGCCGACTCATCTTTTAGATTAGCCGTTACACCTGTTGCCAGAAATCTAATCAGTTCTTGTCTGTCTCTATGTCTGTCTGGTTTTAATTCTGCACGTATGTCAATCTGGGAATGTTCGGATGTCACAAATCTCAGCCCCCCTCCTCCTGTTAACCCCCCCCCACCTAACCCTTCACTCCGTCTCTTCATTAACTTAGTTCTTTCATGTAGATTTAACCCTCCCCTCCCCCCTCCCTGCCCCCTTTTTGTCTCACTTCTCTTATGTCCGTTTAAATTTTACAACTTTCAGAAAACATTTGGTGGATAGTCGAGTTTTTTGTTTTTTTTTAGTGAGGGGAGTTTTCCTAAAGGGGCGTCATAGATAGAGTGTGGGGGAGGGGGGGTTAAGAGAGAAGAATGATGAAGAAAAAAAAAACGAAAAAAAAAATGGGAGGGGTAGTGACAAGGGGTTAAAGTGAAGAACTTATCGGAGCTTAAGTTTTGTCAAACATTGAGCTAATTTTCGGGGCTACTTGAACGGATGGAAATTCTTGTTACAAGACCATTGCGGCTATTGCGGGAGGAAGGATTCTCGCCAGCAAGCGCCCAGCGCCCCTGTAACGAAACAAATATGTAAAAAAAAAAAAAAGTGCGTGAGAAAGAAGATGTAACTTTGAACAATTCCTCCGTAGGATGGTTCTCAATCGTTGTGCACAGCAAGGGGTCAAGGGGGTCATACTTTGGTTTCCGGCACTTGCGCTGATAGAAGATACTTATAAAAATTATTTAAATTCTTCATGTGGACATTTTTAACGTACTCTGTATTTTGGGTTTATTCGGTGCATTTTGATTGATAGACAACTTTTTGATATTTGTAGATAAAGTTTTTATTTTACAATAATGGCATCTTTAATACACGCACTGACTAGGTATGCAATCATGCCAGCTATTGCCACTTCGACCAGAATAGCCACCCTTTAATGTGCATACAAAAAATTTGAGAGTTAATAAAACAATACACAATGAATTCGTTTCTCATAAGCATGGCTATCGAAGTAACTGTTTATTTGGATATAATCAAAAGGGATATAGAAGCGGTGGACATATGGACATTCTTCTTTTTCTACTGCGTTTCCATTTTTATGTTGGAAGGTTTAGGCGAATAGTCCCATATCTGAGATGAATTGCGCAGTAGTTTCTAATCAGGCAGTTATCAATATATATATACATATGTTGTTTTTTTTTTGTTGTTTTTTTTACTAAAGGGAGTTTTTAAAAACAAACAAATCTTATAGGAAGTGTAATTGTGTCAATTAGTTTGGATCAGTCATGGAATTAAATTTGTATTAGATCTAGACCAACAACAATAAATTTGTTCGATTAGACATATTTTTACCAATTGTTTTTATTTTATTTTATGTCTTCAGCTTTCTCAATACTCTATGATCCTATCAATTACCTGGGAGGGGGGACGTAGAGGAAAGAAAGGGAGATCCAGGGTGAATTTACGGTAATCGCTTTTTAAAACATTTTTTAAAAAGGTGGACCGAATTGTTTTGAAATCATGGCTCAAGCCTCCTTAAGTCAAGATACTAACCACTCTGCTAGTGAAGTAAATGAAAATAGATTTTATAGTTATCCATTTTGTTTCAAACTTACGACCAATAAAGGGGAATAATTCAGCTTATACTACCACTTCAGGCAAGTATAATTACTTTCCCTTGTTCGAGATTTCAAACAAATATAATTAATTACCAATAGTTAATTAACTAATTGATTTTTTTATTGATTCTTGTTTCGTCAAGTAAAAGAAATAATTATGCAAAATTTCAGCTTGATCCGACATTGGGTGCGGGAGAAATAACGTGTACAAACGTTTTACTAGACAGACAGGTTAAGACTTTGTAAAAAAAAAAAAAAAATTCTCTGAACACCCAGTCGGCGGGTACTTTCATACCTGATCTATTTGGACCAGAATACTTCTCCAAAGTAGGGGCTTGCAAAAGGAAATGCTATATGACATGAGCAGTGGTCATTTTGCGACTGAAGGCGGACACAATTGTGATGTTATATATTTACTCCAGAAAATATGAACACTTTGCTCAAATTATGTGCTCTGGAGAAGTGCTGAATAAGTGAGGAGTAGCCAAAATTCATAAAGTAAATGTTCCCTTTATTACAATGTTTGTATCAACTCACTCTGTCTGTTTGTCTGTCTGGTAAAAAGTGTGCACACACCCATTCTCGAATCAAATTGAAACTTGGCATAATTATTCATTGGCATAGACAAGACATGAATCAATACAAATAAAAAAGTAAGCAATTAGTCAATTAATTACTGGTAATTAATTATTTTGTTTGATACCAACAAGGGAAAAAAATTATTCAGTATACACAGTTATGGCTAAATTTGTTGAATTTAGTCCCCTGAAATAGTTGTTAACGCTATTTCTCCAAACATGTTGATACTTTAAACTATTATTTATTGTGCCTAACAAAACATGAATCAATAAACAAAACCCCATTTTGTCCATTAATTACTGGTAATTAATTAATTTTCTTTGATATCAAATAAGGGAAATATCATGAATATTATTGATAGATACAATTTAAAAGTCAGATTTTTAAAATATATTTTACTTGTTTTATTGATATGGTACACTGCGTGAGCAATCTGAACTCTCTTTTAATATCTGAACATTGACTCATTTGACTTGCTTGACTTGATTTTTTTTCTAATGCTTGAGTCAAATAATATAAATGTTGTTTTTTTCCCTTTTTTCCCCCTAAATAGGAAAGGCAGATTTTATTCACAGTTCGATGATAAAATTCTCAAAAAAGCATTTTTTTTTCTCTTCATAGGCATGCTACATCTGGACCTCGCATTCAGAGTCATTAACTATTCCTCGAAATCAAACGGTTACTTGTGTCGTCTGCTCAAGTTCATCTGCCGCGCCAAAAAAAAAGCACCTTTCTACTTCCGGAATGGATTAGGGGACATAAACTCTTATAGGGACGAGGATACTTTTGGAGTAGAGTTATCCATCTTTTTTTTTTCTCACGGTACCACCAGTAGTTGGCGCTTTTCTTTCCCATGGAAAACTAGAGAAGAACACGGCAAGCACTTGAGATTTGCAGCTAATTTATGTTTTTCTTTCTTTCTTTTCCCCTTCTGTTTCTTGGTATTTTTTTCCAGAAGTAATAATGAAAACAATTATAGGACTGTAGAAGAAGATAGGCCAACACTTTCCATTTCCCAATTCAGATCTTCATGTCTATAGACTGATACCGGCATGGGAACCTCTTCACGCATGTTTTGTTTTCCTTTTGGTCTCTCAAATAAAAATGGAGCGTTGTCTGATTAGATCACCGATTCAAAGCTTTAGATCTTTTACTTCTGAAGTTTATGTCTCCTAAACCTACCCCGAAGCTTGACGGGATATCAAGGCTACTTCTCGTAGACGATACAAAAAAAAAAACCACAAAGATTTACGGCTAATTTATTTTGCGCAAAAAAAGATGGCAATGTGCAAAGAGAAAAATAAAATTGTATTAGTTTTATGTTTTATTTGAATTAGAGATTGCCATTTCTTATCGTCTGCAAAATAGCATTTCTTGTCGTCTGCAAAATAGCATTTCTTATCGTCTGCAAAATAGCATTTCTAGTCGTCTGCAAAATAGCATTTCTTGTCGTCTGCAAAATAGCATTTCTTGTCATCTGCAAAATAGCATTTCTTGTCGTCTGCAAAATAGCATTTCTTGTCATCTGCAAAATAGCATTTCTAGTCGTCTGCAAAATAGCATTTCTTGTCGTCTGCAAAATAGCATTTCTTGTCGTCTGCAAAATAGCATTTCTTGTCGTCTGCAAAATAGCATTTCTAGTCGTCTGCTTTCAGCATTTAATTCTTTGCAAAATAGGAATTTATTTATTGTCTGCAAAATAGCATTTAAAATCTTTGCAAAATAGTAATTTAATTATTGTCTACAAAATAGCATTTGATTCTTTGCAAAGTAGCATTTATTAATTGTCTGCAAAGTTTCATTTAAGTCTTTGCAAAATAGCATTTATTTCTTGTCTGCAAAAGAGCATTTAATTCTTTGCAAAATAGCATTTATTTCTTGTCTGCAAAGTTTCATTTAATTCTTTGCAAAATAGCATTTATTTCTTGTCTGCAAAGTTTCATTTAATTCTTTGCAAAATAGCATTTATTTCTTGTCTGCAAAGTTTCATTTAATTCTTTGCAAAATAGCATTTATTTCTTGTCTGCAAAGTTTCATTTAATTCTTTGCAAAATAGCATTTATTTCTTGTCTGCAAAGTTTCATTTAATTCTTTGCAAAATAGCATTTATTTCTTGTCTGCAAAGTTTCATTTAATTCTTTGCAAAATAGCATTTATTTCTTGTCTGCAAAGTTTCATTTAATTCTTTGCAAAATAGCATTTATTTCTTGTCTGCAAAGTTTCATTTAATTCTTTACAAAATAGCATTTATTTCTTGTCTGCAAAGTTTCATTTAATTCTTTGCAAAATAGCATTTATTTCTTGTCTGCAAAGTTTCATTTAATTCTTTACAAAATAACATTTATTTCTTGTCTGCAAAGTTTCATTTAATTCTTTGCAAAATAGCATTTATTTCTTGTCTGCAAAGTTTCATTTAATTCTTTGCAAAATAGCATTTATTTCTTGTCTGCAAAGTTTCATTTAATTCTTTACAAAATAGCATTTATTTCTTGTCTGCAAAGTTTCATTTAATTCTTTACAAAATAACATTTATTTCTTGTCTGCAAAGTTTCATTTAATTCTTTGCAAAATAGTATTTATTTCTTGTCTGCAAAGTTTCATTTAATTCTTTACAAAATAACATTTATTTCTTGTCTGCAAAGTTTCATTTAATTCTTTTCAAAATAGTATTTATTTCTTGTCGTTTGCCAAAAAGTGTTCACAGAAATTTCGGCCAACAATTTTGTTGGCTAAGGACTGGCCAATTACCAAATCATTTTTTTTTCAAATCTGTAATAACTTCAATCCCAAGTGTAACACGCTGGTGTTACAGTTTGCCCCTACTGCGAAACAATAAGTTCTTCCTAGTTGCCTCTGTGGTGTGACATGAGAGTTCCCTGGGAACCGGTTCCCTCCTCTATCTCTTGAGGTCAACTCACTTGTAGGAAAGCAATTATTCCAGAGAACTGCTTTGAGAGTACATCGTCGAAGACGGCGGATTTTTTTTAAGGTGTGGGGGAGGGGGTCAAAACAGGGCCCTCATGGTTTACGAACATCTTTTGCGGGGACGGGGGATAAGTAGTCAGATTGAAATTATGGCTCTGGCAGAGCTGTGGGCGGATATTTGGTGTTGGTGGGGTGTCGGGAGTGTCGAGTAAGGTCGTGATAATGAACGCTTGAGATGGGCAAGTCGTAATTGTGGATGAAAGACATCTCTTATGGTTACTTTCAATGTAGGCTTGCCAACGAGCTGACTGTAAATCGTTGCTTATAAAACTGTTGACCTGTGACCCCAAGCCCAATGATGAGCTAGGTGTTTATCAGTGGGTGCACGACCTTTTTCTGCATAGGGGCCGTATTAATTTTCTATATTTGTGTCACGGGCCGCATGAAAAAATCAAGTGAAACCTATTTTCTGAGGCTTCATTATCAATTCCTTCAAGGGGTCGTGGCTAGGGGCGAATAAGGTCCGCTGAAATAGAATTGAGTACATAGTATCTATACATAACACAACATAACTCAACAACATTACACAACAACATAAGTCAACAACATAACTTAACAAAATAACTCAATAACATAACTTAAAAACATAACTCAACACTTATGGAAATAAATAATATAATATTCAATGTTTATCCACCTAGACATATCTAACACTCATTTAGTGCTAATTGAATATGACTTCTTTGCTGGTAGTTTCTACATAGTATTCAAGCCATCTTTCTAGCATGAAGAGAAAAAAGAATCCCCAACTACTTTAATCTTTCAGATCTGTCGTCCTGTAGAATAGTCCTTCTGTCGGTATCTTTCATCCGAAATGTCTTCTGGTTTTTGACGATACTGCGCTACGCAAAGCTAAGACCATTTAATCCTACTAATAGAAGAAGGTGGTTGGATTTTATGATTTAATTTAATAAAAGTGTAACGATCTTTTATATCATAGTGCTAGATGTCATGATGACGTGATGCTGTTTGTCTCTACTTTTAAACGACTTAAACCGGTGATGCCCAACCTAATTCAATCTGCGGGCCATAATTTCCAACACTAGTATCGCGGGCCACATAATGGAAAAGATACAAAAACATAATGAAATTGACCTGAAACTATTTTATTTCAAACCCGAGGATGTAGTACTTACATTGAATGATTGGGAGATTTGAATTTTCTCTTTACACTTAAAAAAATGGCTTACGTTTTGTTAATATTTTGTTTTTCTTTTTTTTTTTATAAACAGCCTCAGACTTTCTTTATAAAAACAAACAGGTATCATGCTCTACAAAAAAGTAAAGATCCGTTCACTTTTCCAAGTAGATTCTATAGTCTTATTTCATGAAGGCACTAATGTTAAAAGAAAAAAGTGAGGGCTCTAATGTAGGTAAAGATAGATTTTGAACATTTTTTTTCGGGGGGTGGGGGAGAGGGCGGTTTTTCTTTATTTTGTGCCGACATTTCGGCGGATAGAAGCACAAAGCGAGCCGGATCTGGCCCGCGGGCCGTATTTTTGGCATCACTGACTTAAACCATTGATTCAAACAATATCGTTATTCCGGAGATTCAAATGTAAAATATTATTTTAAACAACGAAGATCCTTCAACAATAAATACAAAGCTTTCTGGAAATAGGAATCACTTTAATACAATACACACTGCACACTACAATATAATTAAAAAAGGTTACTGTCTTTGTTAAAGCTCTCGAGATCAACTGACTTTCTCTGTTCTTTCAAGTACTTTTTATCATCTATCTCTTACTATATTTGGAAACTATCAACCTCGCTCCTTTTATGGTCATGAAATTCTTGCGCGCTTCTGTTCCGAGAAATTCGACACCATGACCTTGCGCTGTAGGCAGCAGAAATCTAAAAATAAACTTAATGTAACAGATGCTTTATGCTACGTGACAAATATTTATTAAAATTTTGTCTTGAAATAGGAACATTCAGAATGAAATGTTTTCCACAATTGCAAAAATACTTTGTGTGAAAAAACAACTCAGTAAGTCGTTCGTAGAGGAAACTGGAGAACACAGAGTTCAATCCTATGTTCTAGTTAGATACATGTTTATTATGTACGTATTTTGAATCACTGTGTTCGGAGAAGAATCTGTTCCATTTATATTACAGATTGCATTTACTTAATATTTAATATTCAAGTTCCGGTGTCTCTTTTTTGTTTACAACCAACATCAATTTTAGATGCGAAAGAAAGAATTCGCTGATTATGAAATTGTAACATCGTGTTAAAAATCCTTTTCTCAATTACATTCTTCTATCAGCAGGAACTTTCTAGAATACCATGTGACCATCTTTTCTTTATCCCTTGTCAAGTAATGTCGGTGTCGGAGTCTCTACACAAATCATCGTGACCTCAACCATTTCCGACAAACCCCGTAACTAGGTTACAAGCCTTTTCCTATCGTATATTGAACTGTCAAGACATACTTTATTGCATCATTCAAACAACTGTCTCACTTTATTGCATCATCCAAACAACTGTCTCACTTTATTGCATCATCGAAGCAACTGTCTCACTTTATTGAATCATCCAAACAACTGTCTCACGTTATTGCATCATCCAAAAAACCGTCTCACTTTATTGCATCATCTAAACAACAGTCTCACTTTATTGCATCATCTAAACAACTGTCTCACTTTATTGCATCATCCAAAAAACTGTATCACTTTATTGCATCATCTAAACAACTGTCTCACTTTATTGCATCATCGAAGCAACTGTCTCACTTTATTGAATCATCCAAACAACTGTCTCACGTTATTGCATCATCCAAACAACCGTCTCACTTTATTGCATCATCTAAACAACCGTCTCACTTTATTGCATCATCCAAAAAACTGTATCACTTTATTGCATCAACCAAACAACTGTCTCACTTTATTGCATCATCCGAACAGCTGTCTTACTTTATTGCATCATCTAAGCAACTGTCTCACTTTATTGCATCATCCAAACAACTGTCTTCCTTTATTGCATCATCTAAACAACCGTCTCACTTTATTGCATCATCCAAACAACTGTCTCACTTTAATGCATCATCCAAACAACTGTCTCACTTTATTGCATCATCCAAACAACTGTCTCACTTTATTGTACCATCCAAATAACTGTCTCACTTTATTGCATCATCCAAACAACCGTCTCAATTTACTGCATCATCTAAAAAACCATCTCACTTTATTGCATCATCCAAAAACTGTATCACTTTATTGCATCAACCAAACAACTGTCTCACTTTATTGTACTATCCAAACAACTGTCTAACTTTAATGCATCATCCAAACAAGTGTCTCACTTTATTGTACCATCCAAACAACTGTCTCACTTTAATGCATCATCCAAACAAGTGTCTCACTTTATTGTACCATCCAAACAACTGTCTCACTTTATTGTACTATCCAAACAACTGTCTAACTTTAATGCATCATCCAAACAAGTGTCTCACTTTATTGTACCATCCAAACAACTGTCTCACTTTAATGCATCATCTAAACAACTGTCTCACTTTAATGCATCATCCAAACAAGTGTCTCACTTTATTGTACCATCCAAACAACTGTCTCACTTTAATGCATCATCCAAACAACTGTCTCACTTTATTGTACCATCCAAACAACTGTCTCACTTTATTGTACCATCCAAACAGCTGTCTCACTTTAATGCATCATCCAAACAACTTTCTCACTTTATTGTACCATCCAAACAACTGTCTCACTTTATTGCATCATCCAAACAACTGTATTCCTTTATTGCTTCATCCGAAGAAAATGTTTCACAAATCTAACTTAGAATAGGATGTGCGGTGGCTAATTGGTAAAGCGCTTGGCTTCTGAATCGAGGTCCCGGGTTCCATTCCTGGTGAATACCACCTGACATTTATTGGGGGAAAGTAAAGCCGGTTGGTCGTTGTGTTGGTCACATGGCTGTAGAATCAGATGACCTTTACATCGATCTGCCCTATACATCTGAGAAGGTATGAGGAAGTGAGAAAGTAGTTTTAAAAAACAACAACATATTTGCAGTTATGGTCATCTTATCTTATCTTATAAAATAAAAATAACCGTTGGTTATCAATTATAAAAATATTTTTAAAAAATTATAACAAATGATAAAAATAAGCCATAGAAATTATATTTGACATACAATTGTTTTTTTATTTGCACCTTTATCGTTATTGGTATAGCAGTAATGCCGACTGAAGTGAAACTGGATTCTGTTTAGTCTAGAGATGCCCTGCAGTAGCTGAGACTTTGAACGCAACATTTTAGAGACGACATAGGTATTGGGTACAGATAATTGTATTATGTAGATTTATGTAGACTTTTAGGACAGTTACTGCTAGGCTCTTGAAGGGATAAAATCATATTTAGTTACTGACTCGACTGTGGCCCATTATGTATAAATGTTCCTTATTCTATTCATTGAGAGTGAACTTTGTTATTGTGCATTGATCTTTTGTGACAATGTATGTTTATTGTTCGTTCTTTCATATGTAATACTCCATACAGTATACTCAAGCATCTAAAGATTGTTTTTAAGGTACTGTAGAGATACATTTAATTACAACAATACACATACAATTCAAATTGTTTGGATCATACAAGCATCTTATCATATGAGGTTACTTTGGATATTTACTCTATTGAAATGTAACTTGTTGAATTGGTTTCTAGATGTGCACTCCTCTTATCATATGAGGTACTTGAATTGACTTTGTATATTTAGGCTACTCTATTGAAATGTAACTTGTTGAATTGGTTTCTAGATGTGCACTCCTCTTATCTTCAGCCTCCTCTGATTCCTCTTTCAACATTTTCCTTCAACCGACAACGTTTACAGGAGATGAAGTGACGAGCGATATCCACAGTCATCTTTCAAACCGCAATCGCAAGTTGAAGTCTATCAGCGGCGTCTCTCTCCCCTAGCCACCCCCCCCCCATCCGCCCCATTCTTTTAGAATATCTTACGGTAAGGCTCCTCCTGTCCGGACATGGTGGCGCTTCCGTCACTGCGAATCCCACCAGTGACAATCTCCCCACCACTCTGCATTAAATGAATACAAAAGTAAGAACCGGACGGTGTGATAAAAATATATTTCGTACTATGATGAATGTCTTTTCAGGAGATTCAGGGGAAGTAAGACGAACAAAAGAAAAACAGGGGGAAAGAATCAACATTTTTTTTCCTCGTCATCTATCAACCAAAGAAAATCTGTTTTTACTTTTTTTTTTTTTTTTTCGTCTATCAAGTCTTTGAACTTCATTAACAAAGTGAAATTTTAAAAATTAAAAAAAAATTGGTTTAAAAAAAATTATAGATGACTGTTCTTTAATTTTCTTTATTCCTATTTAAAAAGATTTTACTGCAAAGTTACAATATGGAGCTCATCTTCACCGAAAAAATATACATAGCCAGAATCATATTCTTTAAAATAATACTGTCGAGGAGGGGGTAGTACTGACGACCAGTAAAGGATCTTAAATTTGATAAAATAAATAGGATTTTTCTTTAAGGCTCCATTATTTTGTGCTTTATCACGTTTAGGCTGTAAAAGAAATAACGTACTATTGAGAATCTATCTATCTATCTATCTATCTATCTATCTATCTATCTATCTATCTAGCTATCTTTCTGTCCGTCCGTCCGTCCGTCCGTCTGTCTGTCTGTCTAGTCAGTCAGTCTGTCTATCTTTATGCCTATGTTTGACTGTCAGTTCAATTCACAGCAACTTTCTCTTTTAAGAAAAAAAAATCTCAGCCTCTTATTTTTAGCCTCACAATTTCATGATTATATTATTTCTCTCCCTTTCCTTCTTCTTATCTTATCATCTACTTATAAACGCCACAACGCACTCTTCTCTTCTATCGCCCTGGTATAATCTCTTTCTCTATGCTATAACACCACTCTATTAAGATAGAGATGGCGACTGGATTATTGGTGAGTACTTATTTTTGTTTTCCTTTCTTTGCTCCTACCTAACACTTCACACATCTGTTGCACCATTCCCAGGCCGAGAGATCCTCACATTGTCTTGAATCCTGGGACACGCCACTGTTAAGCAGAAAAAAAAATCATATGGTGACAGTGTGTGTCTGAACGCTCTGAAATAAGGAGTTAGAGTTTCAATCAGGATATTTAATAATTGGAAATAAAATGAAAAATTTTGTGATGATGTTAGTAAACCTTCTACAGAAATGTATGAAATCTATTTGACCCGAGCTCGTAACAATTTTACATTTTTTGTTATATAACGAAAGTGATCAGTTCCAAGAACTTACTGATCCAGCTAATTCTCTAAAAATCAAAATTGCAACAGAAAATGACACAATTAGCAACACATTTTCTTAATTCTAGATGTGGCATCAATTTTTTTTTAAAGACAATTTTTTGTTTTCCATGCATTCAACAGATTTCTACAGAAAGAAATAAAGTTATAAAAAGACACCGGCTCAATTTGAATGAAAATTCTACGTTCAGTTCTACACCTACAATTTAATTATCTCTTCCCGCCGTCTGCTCTCCAAACTCAAGTAGTTCAATAAGGGAGATAATTGAAACGTTTCTGTGGCACTATCAGCCGCGGCAGCAACTTAGGCGCCTTAAAAAAAAATATTGCACAGAGCTGGAGCTGTCTTCATAACGTTCTTTCTTAGGACATATTTTCAGACGTCGAAGGAGTTCTTGGGGGACGAATGGGGGGGGGGGGGGCAGACTCAGAAGTAGAGACTGTGTGTAGACAAGCTTTTACTAATATGCATATTATTTTCATTTCACTGAAATAAACGTGGCGTGATGGCTTGAGAAGCGGAAGATCACGAGATCAAGTCCCGATGAGGACTGGGGTTTTAAGCTTTAAGATTTTTAAGACGTCCCTGAGTCCGGCCAATGGTTACATATGTTTGGTCGTTGTGCTAGCCACATGTCACCATCCTAAATTGTCGGCAATAGAAATAGATCAACTTTACGTCACCATCGGCCCCAAGAGATAACAAGGTCTGAAATGGAACCACCTTTACTTACTTTCCCCTTTCAGACCTTGCGATCTATAGGACCTTATCTGTTTCTTCGGCCAACGGTTAACGAGCAGGGTGTCATGTAACGACCTTTACTTTCCCCAACTAAAGTCAGGTACACATTAGACTTGGGTGGACTCACCAGAGCAATAAAATCTCGAAATTCAAAATCCCAGTCTTCTACTAGGTTCAAACCCAGGACCCCACTCTGCCACCGATTCCCCAACTACAATAAATAAGCAACAATACTAATAACAAGAGCAGGATGAAATGCTACAAAGTCTATACGAGAGAGCATCAACAGAATTACTCCCCTTTCCTTTTCGTCACTCACATTTTCAACTTTTTTTTGTCTCCTCAAAATTTTCTGGAGTCCACTATCATCAAGAGGGGAAAAAAAATTCTTGCTCACTCATGACGGATTACCGCTCTTGAATGTAACATGTTCCCCTTTCCTCTTTTCCACCCATCCTCCCTTTAGCTAATCCGTACTACCCTCCCTCCCTTTCCCCCCTCTAGTGCCCCCATCCCTCTCTCAAGGTGAGTGACGCAGCCAGTGCGAAATGCTCGGATAGGTTACCAGACTGAAGTGCCCCCCCCCCGGCTCGTTGAACGGCACATTTATCTCCGGCACAAGAAGCGTTATCGTCTGCTACGTGAAGATCCTTCTTCAGAACCCCGGGCTGAGCTGCAAGTACTGGAGTTACAAGAGGCTGGGGGCCTGTAAATAAATTAACCTCATTTGCTCTTCGGCATTTCGATCATGGATTTGATATTTTTACTTTTTTGTGTGTATTTATTGCTTTTAAAATTTGATGAATGTAGCACATCTCGAAACATACTGCATAGAATTTGTGATTTCGTTAAAAAATTAATCATCAGTTTGAAGTAAAGGTTGTTTCGAAAGATAGATAGGCAGACAAAAAGACAGACATTCAAACATGCACACATACATACATACATACATATATACATACAGATAGATAGATAGATAGATAGATAGATAGATAGATAGATAGATAGATAGATAGATAGATAGATAGATAGATAGATAGATAGATAGATAGATAGAAAGATAGATAGATAGATAGATAGATACATAGATGGATAGATAGATAGATAGATAGATAGATAGATAGATAGATAGATAGATAGATAGGCCTCCCACTCTCCTGTTTTTCATTTATTTCTTCCATACAGTCTCATGGGAACTAGATCTAGAAACTAAAAAAACAACAACCTTGTCCACTTGAAGCCACATGTGGCTAAACTCTCAAAAGAGCAACACCATAAAACACGAACTCCCAACAGCAAAATGTCAACAGCGAAGGTTCTCTCGATCTATTCTGGAGCGTCATAAGGATGCCTAGTTTTTTTCAGAGGTGTTCCCAGATTCCTTGTGCTTTAGAATGCAAAGTAAGTCTCGGGTATTCGATGATAAAATAAAAACAAGTAAATATCTCCAAACTACTATCTCAAGGCTTAGTTCTGGACGTTCTTTGTTTAATTTTGTTCATACAAATAGGTCGATTAATATCTTTATATACCTGGAAAATATAGTTTCAAATGTACTGCATCAATCATTTACAGGACAATTAGAAAATATTACCCTACATTAAGTGAAAAAAACAACAACACATCTTAAAACAAACAAACAACAAATCCCCAATTTGATATTGTTGTGGCGTTGGTATTACATGTTGTATATGTAGAAATGAGTACTAACTCACAATCAGGCCTTTGCGGTTCGCTAACACTCACAACTAATAATAAATCTAGAAAATGACTTGATAAGACTTGTCAACTTGAAATATACTTTAATACATAAAGAATTGGGGCACAGTCCAATGTCAACAGTTCCTAATCCAAATCAACGTCTTACCTCAGCTAGAAAAGTGCGTCTCCAACTGCCGTTACTATCCCAGAACCACTTCCGTCTAAAATAATGTACAATTAAAAGTCGCGTCGCTAAAAGGAAATTCCCGATTAAACAAACCCCGTTCTAAACCTATAGCAATAAAATTGTTTTTGTTTTTTTTTAGATTTTAATTAAACAAAATTTTCGTAGAATTTTTAACAGCTCGACCTTTAAGTCTTTTTTTTGTTTTTTATGTTCTTCCAGTACACTGTAGTCGCTCTTCCGAATCACTGGATGTTTGGTATACACCTGGTTACGAATGATATGTGACGTTCTGTTTCTATTACTTTTTTAAAGGCATGTTTCTCCTGTTTAAGTGTTAATGACTTTATAACATATTCATACTTATGTTTCTTTGTAAAGAAGCTCTTAAGCCTTTTGCTTTGTGACATTGCCAGGTACGTTGAAGTTTTGATGGTCTGAAATTTGAGAACCGCTGCACTCTACCTTGAGATAGATTCATTCTGAAAAGTTGATAGTTTGAAATGTGTGAAAGAAGCTGTTGCGAGCACATCCTGTTCTCCAGGTTTTAGAGGGAAAGATTTTTAGTTATTAAGTTTACAGTTCTGAATTCACGTTTGAATTTTTTACTAGCATTCCTCCTATCAGTGAATTCAGATTTGCTACTGTTTACATATGATATAAGCCTCGGCTCTCTGATAGTTTCAGATAGTTTAAACAAATGATTTATCTCAATCTAAAACAAAAAAGGTTAACAATTTTTGTTTTTTTTTAAATCTTATCTGATTTATAACTAACTATAAGCATGATAAGATTATGGTTCTTAAATGCTCTCCCCTTTCTTCTAAAAACGGAACTCCACAATGCTTTGAGATGTATATGTTTGTATTAGTTTTATTATTATTTACTCGAACCCACTCTATATGGACCAGTTTCAGCTAGCACACGTATTGCAAGGGAGGCGCGGTGGCTGAGCGGTAAAGCTCTTGGCTTGCGAACCGGAGGTCTGGGGTTCGAATTCTGGTGATGACTGAATCTTCTTCCACCCAGCTCTAATGGGTACCTGATATTAGTTGGGGGGAAAGTAAAATAAGCGGATATTGTTCTGGCCACATGACACCCTCGTTAACCGTAGGCCACAGAAACAGATTACCTTTACATCAATAAACACAAAGTCTGAAAGGGGCTCTTTACTTTTTTTTTGTTTCCTTTACACGGTTACAAGGTTAGCCAATAGACAAATCCTTGTTATGTTCAAAGTTCGTGTTCAAATGATTAATGTTTTTTTTTAAATTGAACGCTCTGGGTCCAGCCATCTCTAGTGTGCTAAGTAAATGGTCATTGTGCTGGCCATATGACATCCTCTCTAATCTTTAGTGAACAAATCAGCATTATTTATCATATGAACATCTAGGACTACATATTTTACTTTCACTCATCACATATGAACTCACATGCAGGGACACATACGAAAGTTGGTGAACATTAAAAATAAAATTTCTTTAAGAAGTGAAACAAAAATTATAAAAAAATATAAACTAAATAAAAGAAACACTTTTTACAGGCGTATCTCTCAATACTGGAGTTTTTTCCTCTCTTTATATCCAACAAAATTAATTAATATCAACTAATTAATTAATTTTTTTTTTCATGTTTTGTTAGGTACAATGAATAATTGAGCAAAGTTTCAAGGGAATGTGAAGTGGGAGAAATAACGTGTACATAAGTAGTACTAGACAGACGGACAGACAGACAGGTGGAGTGAGCTGAAGTAAGCTTTGTTAAAAATAAATGAAAGAAACTGTTTTTCTCAAAACAAAATTCGTACACATATTTACATGGAGATATCTCCGTCTCTTGTCTTGAGAGATATAGCGCCTGAAGTAAAGGGCAAGAAATCTGAATGAAACACTTCAACTCAAGATAAGCTCATTATTTACGCGATGATAAGCCCCTCTGGATACTCTTCGTTTGTTACACGCCATAGTGTCGACGTGAATGTAACAACAGTTTCCTCAAACAAACAAACAAAAAAAGATTTCTCTCCCTTTAATTTTCAGAAATGCTCTTGCCCCAACACATCATATTTAGGACATGTTTTTAAAATCAGCGTGGCGGCTGGAAGTAAGGGATACTAGAACTCATGGGTCAAAGATACAACATTCTTGCATACAGAAACTATTGAAATTAATTTAAATAGTAAATCCATAATGATAGTGTTAGATGAAGAACAATTAAAAGAGATCCCAAATGTTTCTTTTTTTCCACTGTCATTCTGTGTCATCTCCGAATACCTGGATTCTCATCACCGCAATGTCTGAGTTTATTTCTTTTTAAACTCCCTTGGGCTTTTATGAGCTATTTTTAGCTCTTCCATAAGTTTTCAGTTATTCTTGAAAAAAATATTCTAACGAAACAACTGTTTTGTTATTATTGGCGATCTTGGCACATTTTGTTCCCTTGAGTTCCTGCATCCTCTGTGGGACTTATAATATTCAACTCCCCAACGTTTCTGCGCTGGAATCTTCACAAAGGTATGACGTGGTGACCGTATTCAACTCAATCACTAACCATCTTTATTTTCTTAAGTAGATTTAAAGTTCGTGTTAGCAATACAGAAACGATAGTTGAACCCTTAATATCAGCAATTGCTGTATATAGAACCTATCGTGGAACTAAAAAAAAACCCAACTTTATTGTATTTTTTTAAATATAAATTTCCTAATCATTTCATTTAGTGATGTTTTATTTTTTTCATTTTTTTTTTAAATACAGCTTGAGTACTGATATATGTTCAATTATTTACAAGGCCAAGTTTTTTTTATATTGTGCGCTTACAGCACGCGTGTTTTAGAAAAGCTTGATTTAGTAACAAAAATTCAATGCCGCTAAGACGGGTAACAAGGACAGACAATCTTTGGTCATTGGAGGCATAAAATAAGTTTATGAAGATGGACGGTTGTAGTTATTGAAAGGGAGTGGGCGGAGCTATTTATTACACTGAATGATATCTCCTTCCCTCGGGTGCCACGGTGAGCGGTTAGTGGCCATCTTTTATTTCAAACAGAACATGCAGTAAAAATCTTTTTCTACCGTGCGAGTGGTCTGCCCCTTGATGAACTATGGCGGATAATGTTATGGCGTTTGATGAAAGCCTTCTGTCGTCGAGGCTGAAGTTAATGTCCATCTCATTTTAACGGTTATTTAGGGACCATGCTGGGACGACCGCATGAATTGAACAACAATCTGCAAGTCGAGGCCTTGCTTAGTCTTAGTGGTTTCTCTGTATGTGTACAACACTCTTCTATTTTGTCTATCTATCTATCTATCTATCTATCTATCTATCTATCTATCTATCTATCTATCTATCTATCTATCTATCTATCTATCTATCTAAGCCAAAGTTTAGATGAATGGACACTTTTTCTCCCACTTGACGTAGAAAATCTTCATTTGCTTTTTCTCAACTTTGAATTTTGTTTGTGTATGCTTACTAAGGCACAATACAGCATTCTCAAAACTCAAAGACGCGTAATCGGGAATAAATATGCTCACATATAAAAGAATAATTTACTTATATAAACTCACTCTGTCTGTCTGTCTCGGATCAAGCTGAAATTTTGCACAAATATTTCTTTTACCTGACAACAATCAATTAAAAACAACAACAACAACAATTAGTTGATTAATTATTAGTAATCAATTATTTTGTTTGATATCTCAAGCAAGGGAAAGAAATTGCACTTGACTTAAGTATAAGCTGAATTAGTCCCCTATTTAGGTCGTTGTCTGAGGCTTAGAAAAAAGAAACAATAGAAACAATAGATAACTATACAATCTTCCATGTTCATACGCTCTTCGCCAGTAGAGTGGTTACCGTGTTGGCTTGAGAAGTATGAGAAGTTTTTAGCCCACGAGTTCGATTTATGCTGGTTCACTTTTTAAATAAATACATTTTTTAAAAGACCAACCAACTCCGTTCTTTCTGTCCAACCCCTTTTCAACAAGTGCTAGGATCATAGCGTAGTGAGACAAGTGGTAGGATCATAGCGTAGTGAGACAAGTGGTAGGATCATAGCGTAGTGAGACAAGTGGTAGGATCATAGCGTAGTGAGACAAGTGGTAGGATCATAGCGTAGTGAGACAAGTGCTAGGATCATAGCGTAGTGAGACAAGTGCTAGGATCATAGCGTAGTGAGACAAGTGATAGGATCATAGCGTAGTGAGACAAGTGATAGGATCATAGCGTAGTGAGACAAGTGATAGGATCATAGCGTAGTGAGACAAGTGCTAGGATCATAGCGTAGTGAGACAAGTGATAGGATCATAGCGTAGTGAGACAAGTGCTAGGATCATAGCGTAGTGAGAAAGCTAAAATTATGAAATATCGCTAAACAAAACAAAAAGTGGTTAAAATATTTCTAATCCCACAGATTAATTTTTTTTGTTCTACGTCTGTTAAACATTAAATGACTGATACAAAATAATTAATACAATTGCACTTCGTTTAAGCTTTGTATTATTTTAAAGTATATTGTATGTTGTTGTTTTTTTTTGTTTGTTCTAAAGCTTATATCAAGTCACTCCGTCTGTTGTCTGTCTGGTACTAATTTTGAACACGCTATTCCTTCCACACCCATTCTTGGATTAAGTTTAAGCTTTATACAAGTATTTATTGTACCACACACACAGTCACACACACATACATATATATATATATATATATATATATATATATATATTTGCTTGTTTTCTCCTCATTTTACTTGTGGTATTGCTTTTCCGGTATCTTCAGTGAGTTTCCCCACTAGTACTTTATGTGTGACATAATAAAACTGTGTCTCCCAACCCAAGAGACTTACAATACTCGACACACATCTCAAGGTCCATACAATGATACACTGAGAATGTCAATTGATCTGCTGGCCCGACTTCATTTGTGCAACAATTTATTACTGATTAAAGTTATGACTCTCCTGAATTTTTCTCTGCACCCGCACTTGACAATCTCCCTTGTTAATCTAAAACCTGGTCTGGTTCCGGAAACCGGAGAAATGCCACGACAATGTTTTTGTATTGTCTAGCGCGGGACTCACCTTTCGGCTCAGACGAGAAATATTTTCAATAGCCTGCTGTCATTGGCGAGACCTGTCCAGCGTGCGCGCGCATTCTCGCGTGCTTAGGGCCGTCATGTTGTTACAAAGTCTCGAATGACCAAACACGTGGAGCCGATGAGAAAGAAAAAAAAAAGGGGGGGGGATGAAAATGGGGGGGGGGGGTTAGAGATAGCCACATTGGTAATTTTAGACAGTTATTGGTCAGTAATTATCTCTAAACTGAGCCCAAGTAGAAATGTCGGACAGGGCTTCCGTTGTGGACCTTATCTGCCTCTCCCCCCACCTCATTCCCCACTCTTGTACAACATCTTCATTAGCCCATGGTGTTAATTAGCCCTGACTCGTGTGCACGACGCAGACGATAGCTGTGGCAGCTAAATGCCTGCTGCAAACAACCGCTGCAGATGGGTTGAAGAGAAGATCGTGTGATGCCATTTCGTGTTTGGCATGGATGACATTTGACATGGATGGCATTTGACATCAATGTGTCAGTGCCGTACGCTATCCTTTCTAGGATTACACAATGGAGACTATCTATCTATCTATCTATCTATCTATCTATCTATCTATCTATCTATCTATCTATCTATCTATCTATCTATCTATCTATCTATCTATCTGTCTGTCTGTCTGTCTGTCTGTCTGTCTGTCTGTCTATCTAAAAAAACAGGTAACAGAAAACCGAAATAGATACATTTACAAAAGACGATAGTACAATAAGTCTCTCATCCTTTTCTCTGCAAGTTTGAAACTTTTGCGATAGCGCTAATTTTTTATTTTTTTTTACATAATCATCGAGTAAAACGATATAGGGTCAATAAAGGAGCCTCCATTGGTAATGTTCACAAGGACTTCTCAATTTGAAAACCTCCATCTGCTTCCACTATTCTTTCTGTGCATATATGTCTTTCTTTCTAGGCAACTCTTAATAATCTCTCACTCCTCCTCAATGCTTCTGTATTTATCTCATTCTCTTGCATGTCTCTCTCTTTGTCACTCCTCTCCATTTCTCTCTGCCCTATGCCTCTCTGTGTCCTACCCTATGCCTTTTTGTTTGTGTCCTCCCCTATGCCTATCTGCTTCTCTTTGTCCTCCCCTATGCCTCTATGTTTCTCTGTGTCCTACCATATGCCTCAATGTTTGTGCCTTCCACTATGCCTCTCTGCTTCTCTTTGTCCTCCCATATGCCTCTCTAATTCTCTGTGTCCTACCCTATGCCTCAATGTTTGTGTCCTCCCCTGTGCCTCTCTGTTTCTTTGTGTCCTCCCCTGTGCCTTTCTGTTTCTCTGTGTCCTACCCTGTGCCTCTCTGTTTCTTTGTGTCCTACCCTGTGCCTCTCTGTTTCTCTGTGTACTCCCTTATGTATTTCTTTTTCTCTGTGTACTCCCTTATGCATTTCTGATTCTTTGTGTCCTCCCCTGTGCCTCTCTGTTTCTTTGTGTCCTCCCCTGTGCATTTCTGTTTCTCTGTGTCCTCCCCTGTGCCTCTCTGTTTCTTTGTGTCCTCCCCTGTGCCTCTCTGTTTCTTTGTGTCCTCCCCTGTGCCTCTCTGTTTCTTTGTGTCCTCCCCTGTGCATTTCTGTTTCTCTGTGTCCTCCCCTGTGCCTCTCTGTTTCTCTGTGTCCTCCCCTGTGCCTCTCTGTTTCTTTGTGTCCTCCCCTGTGCCTCTCTATTTCTTTGTGTCCTCCCCTGTGCCTCTCTGTTTCTCTGTGTCCTCCCCTGTGCCTCTCTGTTTCTCTGTGTCCTCCCCTGTGCCTCTCTGTTTCTTTGTGTCCTCCTCTGTGCATTTCTGTTTCTCTGTGTCCTCCCATGTGCCTCTCTGTTTCTCTGTGTCCTCCCCTGTGCCTCTATGTTTCTTTGTGTCCTCCCCTGTGCCTCTCTGTTTCTCTGTGTACTCCCTTATGCATTTCTGTTTCTCTGTGTCCTCCCCTGTGCCTCTCTGTTTATTTGTGTCCTCCCATGTGCCTCTCTGTTTCTCTGTGTCCTCCCCTGTGCCTCTCTGTGTCCTCCCCTGTGCCTCTTTATTTCTTTGTGTCCTCCCTGTGCCTCTCTGTTTCTCTGTGTCCTCCCCTGTGCCTCTCTGTTTCTCTGTGTGCTCCCCTGTGCATTTCTGTTTCTCTGTGTCCTCCCCTGTGCCTCTTTGTTTCTCTGTGTCCTCCCCTATGCCTCTCTGTTTCTTTGTGTCCTCCCCTGTGCCTCTCTGTTTCTCTGTGTCCTCCCCTATGCCTCTCTGTTTCTCTGTGTCCTCCCCTGTGCCTCTCTGTTTCTCTGTGTCCTCCCCTGTGCCTCTCTGTTTCTCTGTGTCCTCCCCTGTGCCTCTCTGTTTCTCTGTGTCCTCCCCTGTGCCTCTCTGTTTCTTTGTGTCCTCCCCTGTGCCTCTCTGTTTCTCTGTGTCCTCCCCTGTGCCTCTCTGTTTCTTTGTGTCCTCCCCTGTGCCTCTCTGTTTCTTTGTGTCCTCCTCTGTGCCTCTCTGTTTCTCTGTGTCCTCCCCTATGCCTCTCTATTTCTCTGTGTCCTCCCCTTTGCCTCTCTATTTCTCTGTGTCCTCCCCTATGCATCTCTGTTTCTGTATGTCCTACCCCATGCGCCCCTGTTTCTCTATCCACAACTATGCCTCTTTATCTATCTCCCCTTCAAGTCTTTCTCTCTTGTACCCTCTCTCTCTGTCCTCTCACATTTTCTACAAAAACAAGTAACATACACATTTTTTTCAATAAAATGTTCGAAAATAAAACTTTATCTTTATTTATTTTTTTTCTAGTTTTTATTATTATTATTTTTCGTTTCGAGTCACCTGACCAGAAGTGCGCGCGCACGCCACGATTTTTTACAACATTGCACTGCAAATCTGAAAGAATGGAGGACTGACACATTAAAATAAACTTTATGTATTTAAAAAAAAAAGACGGATTACATGTTAGCAAGGGCTTCTTTTGATGAAGAAATAGTGTGGAGCCCACATAAGGACTGTTGCATAAAAGGACTTGAATGGGCGGGAAGGGGGGGGGTGGAGTCTTAAAGCAAACGTCGTTATATGGGTTACAGAATGAGGAGACTGGACAGTGTGCTACTTAAATCTGGAATGGCTATTTAAGTTTTAATGTGCAGTCAGATTGCTGTTGTTAATGACTTCGATATTTCATTTAACAAAATATTTTATTCTAATAATTTATAGTTATTATTGTTACATGGTTTATTACCTTAAGATAAAAATAACTCACAGCCATAAATTTTCATGTAGTATTCATGGAAGAAATAATTAACAATTTTAAAAATGTTAGAGAACGATGTACTCTCGTCATGAAAAGATTTCTCATTTATTGATTCACTCAATTTACTCACCTTTACTCGCTCTTTTACTGATTTACCTCACTCATCTCTCTAGCCAGTGGCGTCACTAGGTGGGTGCGAGAGTCCTGGTCGCACCTGAAACATATGAGCTTTTGCACACAAAACAAATTAAATGTTACAGAAATAAAAAATTGAAAAGTATAAAAGCTCTTTAACGTTTTTCTCTATGAATAGTGTGACGTAATGTCTCAAGATACTTTTGAAACAACCTTTGTCAAATCAATCAGAAAAATAAGTTTAACACTGTGAAACTGTCCGGAGAGTCATCTCAAGACACTGGACTCACTGTTCAAGTAGAGAATAAGAGACTAATGCTGGAGTACATTGATTGGCTCTTATAGTGAATCAGACGACAAGATAGTTGAACAGAAATATGTATGTGACATGCAGTTCAAATCCGACATTTCTGTCCGTTATAAACGAAATCACAAGCGATATTGACTTAGAATTTATTTATAAGTTTGAAATCCTGAAATGTAATTATTAATTTGTAATTTTTTAAAATTCTTTTACGCTTTTAAATGATAAGTTTAAAAGCTTTAAAAAAGTTTTTGAACCAATTAATATATTTTCTCGTAAGGCTGAATTTTTTATTTGTATAATCGACTTGAGTACAAAACTGGCACTATAATGTTAAACTATAATGTTAAACTATAATGTTAAACTATAATGTTAAACTATAATGTTAAACTATAATGTTAAACTTTAATCTTAAACTATTTCCGTTACGAGCTCTTTAAGATCATCAGTTGATGTTAAATCAGTTTTAGTTTCTAATTTTAAAACTCTTACACTTTAATCTATGTAACAACTAAGGACAAAATGTCAGAAATAATAAAACATTTTGAAACAGTATTGACACTCCTCTCAACGTTGTATAACAATGTAGGTAACAGACAGGCAGGCGTAAACTTTGTTAAAATCATAACAAGGGACTGAGTCTCAAAGGGTTGAGAACCGTCATTACTAAGGGTCAATTTATAGCATCTAGACGGGTGGCGAAAAGCCTAGCGCCGGCACTGTTTCTCTAACGTGATTGTTGGACGGGCTCTATCTAGTAATAAAAAAAATGCACAGAGCGAAAATCTGCTCAAATATATAGTGCTGCTCTCTTATTCGGCATTTGAAAAGTTACTTCTGCTGTATCAGATTGCCGCCCCTGCGTCATAAAGTTGGCATAAAGGGGCAGATTATGTAACCATAGCAACGGGAGCCTCAGCGTGGTACCAAGTTATCTCCCGCCTGGCCGACTGGTGAAGCTCTTCAAATCTCAGCACTATAAAAACGTTTTGGTCTTCTCTACCCAGCGCCCCCATCGCACACCTTAGCACCCTCCCATCGCCTTCTCCCCAATCATTTTCATTCTCTTTCTTCTCTCTCTCTCTCTCTTTCTCTCTCTCTCTTTCTCTCTCTCCTTCAATCTCTCTCTCAATCTCTCTCTCTCTCTCTCTCCCTTTCTCATCGTCCTGTCAGAATCTGAAATTCAAGATGGTGTTTATGACGTCATCAAATGTTCAGTACCTCGTCATGCGCATGAAGAGGTCGTGAAAAGTATCGAAACGAAAGGGGAGAGAACCTTGATTAGCAGACATTAATTTGTTTTCATTTTTACTTTATTCAACATTCTATGACAGCCTTAGGATTATTTTCCCAGTTTCACCCAATTTAGTTGCTGCTGTGTCAGTAGGTTAGAGGAAATTAATTATATATTTCATTAAATTAGTCGATGACATTTTTTTTAAATTTCTTCTGAGGCCACCCTCTATTCTATACAATTTGGAGGCGGTGGGCGAGGGTCGTCTGGTGATTTAGGAGCAAACCTTTTAGACTTTCACAGCAAGTGTCTCGTCCTGTCACATGGAACAGAGGTTTCACTTTTGAGGGCCGGCTATGTCCCGTAGGCCGTAGTTTGGGCATGAATGGTCTGGGATGTAATGTTTTCTTCAATGTAGCCACCGGCTAATGAGAATAAAGTACTGACCAGGATTCGAATTCATGACCTTCGGTTAAAAAGCAGCAAACCACTTTTCACCCAGGAATCCTCTTGATAAATAAACAAGGAACATAAAAAAGTATATTGTTTTTTCTACAATGCCTCTATTCAAGTCAGAATTTTATGGAATCAGGGTGGAAGGTGAACCCTGGACACGGAACTCAAAAACGGCTCGAACGACTTTCATAGAAATTTAACAGTTGATGTATATGGCTGAGAAAAGAATTACTCGCTCATTTGCAACACGGGGAAAAACTTATATATATGTATATAAAATTATTAATTATGACTAATTGATTAATTTATTGGTTAGTTGTTTTTTTTTTATTGATTCGTGTGTTGTCGTCGTAAATGAATAATTATACAAAGTTTCAACTTGATCCAAGAATAGAAAGCTGGAGAAATAACGTGAACAAGATTCCACCCAGAGGGGCATAGTGATAAAATATCAGCTTTGTCAAACCAAATACAATAACTAACATAGAAAAACGATTCTTTAAAATCTGCCATTTGTTGGATAGCGAGGATAAGCTTCAATTATCAAATGGTAGGTGTTTTTACATGTTATCAGAGTAATCAATGTTATCCATGTTATCTGTGTTATCAATGTTATCAGAGTTATCTATGTTATCTGTGTTATCAATGTTATCAATGACATAATAAGTTTTCTCTTCACTCAATAAATCCTTCCACTCTTATATTGATTTCTCCCCCCCCCCTCCTTTCCCGGTCTTTGCTCCACTAAAGCTAGAATCTCCAGTGAGTCAATCGGATCTAGACCATATATTGAAGGGCTCACGGAATCGGTGTGTGTCTTGAGGGTGGGGGGGTGGATATCACCTGTTAAATACTGCTCTCCAACACAGTTAATGAGTGGGCACTCGACGAAGTAGAAAACTGGGGCCGTGTGAAATATAACATTTCCTAGAGCCCTTCGTGATTGACGACTAATAGTGCTAATGAGATGCCAACGTCCAGTAGACGGCCAGCTTCCGGTCTCCCGCCTTAAGACAAAGTGATGTAGTGTTTTGTTTTATAGCCAAGCGATTGGACATCCTGTGGTCAAACCATGTGCACCCTGTGGTCAAACAGAGAGAAAAGAACCACTTATATTCCTATATTATATAATGCTTGTCAGTGATAGGATGCTTAGCTTGTAATCATGTAGGTCAGCGTCCCAAGCTAACAGGACACCGAAAATTGGTTGGTTGGTTTGATATTACATTTAATAATGGTAAATAGTGTTTTAAATATATTTTTTTTACTTAAATAAAGAAGCTTGTATTTTAAACGCCGTTACTAATATGACTCAGAGACTGCCATTTTGTGTTGCCAACTAATAGCATTTTGTTTTTGATAATTTTTCGACATATTTACTTAACGCTGACCCTAACCCAAGCCCTAACCTTTCTCGTTTTGAAACATAAATATATATCTATATCTTTAAAGCACTTTAAATTGACAAAGAAAGCAGAAGTGATGATCGTGGGCCAAAACATTTGTGTAAAGTGACCCCAATCGAGACCAATAGAAGGCTTGAACACTGACCTGCGACGTCGCAAGCTGTGACGTGACAACGAGCTATTGCTGTCAACTGTCCAAAGGCTGCTACGTTGCAGGTCAGTGGTGAGGCCTCATATAACCATTATTCTCGCCCCAATCTCATTTTTTTTATAAGCAATATCTAACAAAGACACTTCCACACATTTTTTTTTTTTTGCTGTAAATTAAATGACCAAAAAAAAAAGTTTAGGAAAATATATTTTTGAAAAAAAAAAAAAAAAGACAAAATCTTCATTATTAAACTTCAAATATAATAAAGTAATAAAAAAAAAAATTTTTTTTTTAGTTTAATTTGGTATCGAACCCGTGACACCGTCAGCTGTAAAAATAAGCATTTCCTGATAATAATAAAAAAAAAACAAGAAAAATATAAAAATATTAAAAAACATACAAAGCTTATACGAAGTTTCGATTAGGTTAAATCAGTCATCTAATTAAATTCATAGTAGATCCAGACCAGAGGTGGCCAACCTTTTTCTTCCAAGCGCCAGTTTCTTTACTTCTAATGCAGATGCGCCACACAAACTTGTGCTCACTTTTACACCTTTCAAATATGAAACTCTCGACATGGTAGTTTTATCTCCCCATCAAAATCATAAACATTGATGATAGCACGGGCACATGTAGCATTTGTAGAGGAAGGGAGTTTACACGAACACACACACAAATCAATGTTTATTTACTCTATGGACATTTCTGAATGAGCACTGATCATTGGATTATTTTTGAATATACTACTAATTAAATATGAACATTGTTCTCAGTTTTAAAAAATAAAAAAATTCTTATGCAGGCAAGTTAATTAGATTTAATGATTTGGCTTTAGTTTGTTTTCAATAAACCTGAAATAGTTCAATTCGCAACAGAAACCAATGGACAGTTCATCATATTGGAATCGGACAGTCACGACCACAATTTGTTTTCGATTATTTTCGTGGATGAAAATGTTTGTTCGAATCTGTATGTTGATCCGAATTGAAAGGAATAACTTTAGTTACTGTTCAAGTCTCTCTACCAATCATTGGCGGTACTCCATCAGTTCAGACACTTAAGAGTTTACTCAAATTTAATTGATAATTTTCCAAACACGACTTTGCTTTCTAAAATATGTTGGGCACTCTTGTTTGTTTTTCTCATTGGCTGAATCAAGGTCAACACGTCCTTCAAATGTGTTGAAATTATTATCAAGTCCTCTTATAAAAGGCTTAACTGGGCGACATCACAAACATCAGCAGAATTGGGTCAAGGAAGATGAAAAGAAAAGAGCATGCTCTGATACATCATGAGAAAGTTCTTCAATGTGTCTTGTAAATGTCTGCATTGAGAGAACGATTTCCTTGGGTCTTAGTTTCAGTAGTTTTGAGACAAGACAAAGACGATGTTTTAGGAGGCTTCAAGGATTACTTCTTTCACAATGCCTCTTGACAAAGAGCATTCGCCTCTTTTCTATCCTCTTTTCTTTTTTCCTGACTACACATTCTTTGCTAAAATCAGAGTCGGATACAATCTTCTGGCTTTCTTCTAGTTCAACTCCATGTGTTCTATAATGTCTTAAAAGAGATCTTCTCTTATCACAGAAAGCTCAAAAACAATGGCCATTGGTTTTACAAATGGACTAGAAATGTATAAATGTATAATTTCCCCACATTTCATTTAACTTATGCTTGTTATCAATTTCTGCTTTTCTTTAGCTCGTATTCGTGCAGTGTTGGTGGAAGAAAGGGAAAAAACTCTAACGTAGTCTTGTTTTAAATTACAATCAATAAGGTTTTCAGGTTTCAGGGACACGCCCATGTGTGTATGAATCAGGAAATAATTAAAGTCATTTCTGAGTATTTCTGAGGATCCTATATCTTATTTCATTGTTTACTTTGTGGTTAGTTCTCAGCTCATTTTTATGTTAACTGGACTCTTAGACAGCGTCCCTGTTGTTCTTTTTTCATTATATCACTGATGATGACAGAATAAAGTGTTTTTATTCCTTTCTTTATTCTTCATTCTTAGGAATGACAAATGCATTTAATAGCCTTTTGACCAGATATAAGCTTATTCAATTGTAGTAGAATTAGGCAGGTTAATCACACTTTCTATAACGGTTACTCTACACCTCAGCATTTAATCAGGTTTAGGTCTTTAAAGTAAGACCTAATTACTATGAATTTGCAAATCCAAATAAATACCCTTCACTATTGGTGTTCTGGGTTTGGGGCCGCATTAGTATTGAAACATCTTATATGATACAGACGTTACTTCATAAAAGACGTTTTTTTTTACAAAGCTTATAACAACTCTGTCTGTCTGTCTGTCTGTCTGTTACACTTTTTACATGTTATTTCTCCCACACCCAATTTAGGAAAAGCCGACATTTTGCACAATTATTTTTTTTTTACCTGATAAAAAAAATCATTAAAGCGCTTGGCTTCCGAACCGGGAGTCCCTAGGTCGCTCACTTTTTTTTTATTATTTTTATTACGAATACATTTAAAAAGCGACGACCCAGATACCCCCTTCTTTCATCCACCTACACCCTTTCAAACTGGTCCAGACAAGTGATAAGACATTGAGAAAGCAAAAAGCATGAAATAACCTAAACAAATACAAATGGTAAAACTATTTCTAATCACACAGATTTATTAATGTTAGTCTAGATCTAGATCTATTATCTATACAAATTGAATTACATGACTGATCCAAATTTCTTGATACAAATGCACTTAATATAAGCTTTGTATTTTTCAAGCTGCAATTTTGCACAATTATTTCTTTTACCTGATAACACAAGAATTAAAAAAAAAATATTAACCAAATAAGTTAATGAACTATTGGTAATTAATTATTTTTTTTTTTAAATCTCGAAAGAGAGAAAGAAACTTTACTGGTCCACAAATGAAATTGGACCATAGCGCTCTGAGCATGCTATAAGCATGAAATTAGCGCAATATATTTTTATTTTAAATTACCTTAGGGGGGTGTAGTGCGCTACTTGTAATCGTACAATGCGCCATTTCTGGTACATATCGGTAAAAAAGAAAAAAAATTCCTTTAGTAATGTTTTGAGTGTACTACGCAAACACAGCAGTTCAAGCAATAATATGAAAAACTACTTATTAATTATGTTTTATATTGTGTTCCAATTATATGTATATAAGATTTTTCCTCATTAAAAATAAAAATAAACATTTTTTTTTGTAAATGTAGTAGTTAGTATGACAGATCTTACTTAACTTTGTAATAAAATTGTAAACAAATTTTTTTGGACAAAAAATCTAAAACCGTTTGCATAAATGTGTTAAAAATATGGTAAATAGTCATCTCCCTTACTCCAGTGTTTGTTACTATTAATAGTGAATATTTGTAAAAATTATGTATTTTTATGAAAAAAACTGCTTGCATTGTTGATTTAAAAGAATTAAATTTTCCGCTTTCAGAAAAGAAAAAGGTAGACGTTGGATCAGAACTTTGAATGGCCAAAAATATTATGATGTCGGATTTTCCCTATCTTTTCTAGTTTACGAGATTTAAACGGGACGGACGGACGGACGGACAGACAAACCGCACAAAACTAATAGCGACTTTTCCCTTTTGGGGTCCGCTAAAAAAAAATAATTAAAAAGTAAACGACCTGAATTCGAATTCAGTGCTTAAGCTGACACTCTACCACTGTGCTAGCGAAGTGCTTATAAAAGGGAAGGTTTTATTGTTAGCTTCAAACTTTAAAGAGTCGACCTATAAAGGGGACTAATTCAGCTTAAACTACCACATCTGTTAAGTACTATTTCTTTCCCTTGTTCGAGATACCAAACAAAATAATTTATTACCAATAGTTAATTATCTAATTTATTAATATTTTAAAGTTGATTCTTGTGTTGTCAAGTAAAAGAAACAATGGTGCGATATTTCGGCTTGATCCGAGATTGGGTGTGGGAGAAATAACGTGTACAAACTTTTTACCAGACAGAAAGATATTGTTTTGATATAAGCATTGTAAAAAAAAAATAAAAAAAATAATTCTTAAATTTTATTAGAGTAAAGATATATTTAATTCTTGAATTTCACCTCTTCCCACACTTTTGGCGCCTCCATTCGCCTTGACCTTTCCACGACTACATTTCTTACTCTAGAACCGATTGTGATTCTCCGCCCTCAGCTCAATACATTAATAGAACAAATAATGGGTCTACATGTAGAAGGTAATACAAAGAAAGATTTCTGTATTGAGATTCCATATAACGATCTCCAGCTTGTCAACATTGACAGTGGGCGGAGTTTAATTTAACATTGGCTCCACCTTTGCAATCTAAATAATAAATGTAATTGTCTGTTTATGACGTATACTATGTAAATCTAGATCTTAATTTAGATTCGGATTTTTTAAGTTCCTTAAACTGCCATGCGTGTAATATCTCAAACTTTCTCTCGAGACGCTCTTCTCCCCCTGGGTAAGCGTGTCTTAGACACTATCCGTTTGATTCGCCTATTTATATGTATACATATTGTGTGTTATAATCCACATTTCGTAGAGCTCATATACATTTGTATGTAAGAGATTCTGTTTCTGGATTGCTTTCGATCATTCGGAATAGGGAAAACGCATGAACCGAAAGTTTGAAACTCGCTTGCCTTTGAGCTCCGACAAACTATATTCAAGAAGAATCATCAAGACCTAACCGTAATAAAACCTACAGTAGCGTAGCTAGGATGAGGGGAGGAGGGGGGAGAATTTTAAAATCCCCCCGGGCCCCCACTTGAGGGGAAATTCCTAGCTTCGCCCCTGAAAACCAGTTACCATTTTAACTCTATGTTCTCAAAGAGCCTTAAGTATACATTATGATTGTAAACATAGCCATTAAATGATCTTTACTACAATATGAACATGTAAAGGCGGGTAAATGACTTAGATAGTTTCAGGGACTTTTTCTATGGCAAAGAACCAGTTACCATTTTAACTCTATGTTCTCAAAGAGCCTTAAGTATACATTATGATTGTAAACATAGCCATTAAATGATCTTTACTACAATATGAACATGTAAAGGCGGGTAAATGACTTAGATAGTTTCAGGGACTTTTTCTATGGCAAAGAACTGCTCCACTGGGAGTCTAAAGGATTAAGTCAAGTCATACCTATTTGGTAACTTCTCTCAAAACAAATAATTCATTTGTTTAATACTTAATAAATACTAACACCTATGTCATAGTCAGACATTTAAATTATTTATTTTGACAACTTATTCATAAACCTATCCAGCTGAAATTTCGCACATGAGCTCATGCTGCGGGACAAAACAGTTTATTTGCTATTTCTCTATTATTCAGCAAGTCTCTCTCTCTCTCTCTCTCTCTCTCTCTACCCCCAATATCCGTCTCTTATTGTGTCTCATTCTCTCTAACTGTCTCTCTCTTGCTCTCTCTCTTATTCTCACACTTAATCTGTCTCCCTCTCTTTTTCACTCTCACTCTTTCTTTATCCCGCTCATTCTCTCTCACACTCACTCTTTTTCTCTCTCACTCAGTATCTACCACTCTCTCTTACCCTCTCTCACTCTTTATTTCGCTCGCTCTTCTTCTTTCTCTCCTACTCTCTCCCTCTATCTCCCCCCACCATCCCGTAATTTTCAAATCACTTCGGGTCGTCTGCTGCGTGGATTAAAAAGGTGTCGAATAACCAATTATGTGGATGGTGGTTAAGGGGTTAAAAGATGGTGTGTGTGGCGCATGGCGGGCGCCAGTTGAAGTTCACGGTACAATGGTTATCCAGGTGTAGAATGACGTCCATTCCCGGACCCCCTTTTTTTTTTTCAATTTCAGATGCAATAATTGTGTGTGTGTGTGTGTGTGTGTGTGTGCGCGAGAGCGCGCGTGTGTGTGTGTGTGTGTGTGTGCTAAGGGCGAACCTAGATAATGATGATGATTATGTTAGCAGTGATAGGGTGTCACGTTTGTGTGTGTCACTTACTCGGTGTCCGCGTGTGTTCATCAAGGTGTATGCTTGTGCTACATGACCCGGGGGGGGGGGGCGCCAGTGATTACATAGGGCCGGGAAAGGGGGGCGCCAGTGATTACATAGGTCCGGGGAGCATCAGTAAGTGTAATGAAGCAGCATGTACTATGGCGCGTGGCGGAGTGAAAAAAGGTTGCACATCCATATCATGTAATACTTTTTGTTAGCGGCCCTCGAAAGGGGAAAAGACGCTATTAGTATTGTGTGGACTTTCTTTCCGTGCGTCTGTCCGTTCGTCACGTTTGGATCTCAGAATCTAGAAAAGATAGTGAAAATCCGACATCATAATATTTTAGACCATTCAAAGTTTTGATGCAACGGCTACTTTTTTCTTTTCTGAAAGCATAAAATCTAATAACAAACACCGTATTTGTAACACATTTGTGTAGATTGTTTTAGATTGTTTGTCAATTTTTTTTTCTTACAAATGTGTAGCCAAGTTGAATAAGTTCTGTCGTACAAACTACTACATTTACACACACGAAAAAATGTTTCCTTTTTTTAAAGAGGAAAAAATCTATTTAGTATGCATATACGTTGGACATAATTTAAAACAACAATTAATAAGTAGTTTTTCATATTGCCGCGTGTACTGCAGTGCATAATGAATGGAACGCTATGGCACCACTAGTGATGGGCAAAAGTTAACTAAAAAGTTGCTAACTTTTAGTTTAACTAAAAAAAATTAGTTAAGGCCAAAGTTTAATTAAAAAAAAATAGTTTAGTTAAAATCCTAGTTTAATTAATTTTTTTTAGTTACAAACCCATATTTTTAATTACAAATTTTACAAACTTTTTTAACATACATACGGTCATACCAATAAATATTTAGATCTATGTAATTCAGAGAATATAGATCTACATAATGAATGATAGAGAGGAGAATAAACTAGAGGGTGCACAGGTCACTAGAAAGCCTTTTGACCTTTACCCTCTAATGGCCACTTTCCCCGCCTTTAAAAAAAAAATACACGTGTTCATTATATTTCTAGCAAGTTTCGCTGCTTGATAAATCCCGATAATTCCTTGCTACTATAGATCTACATTTTGCTGCTTTTTATTAAACACCAGTGTGTTCCTGTATAGCTGCAGGCAAAGAATTTTGCTTTACTATAGATCTAAAAGAAATGTCGACTCTTTTTATTTTAAAACTTTTTACTAGATAGATCTAAAGTTAGAGTCTAGTGACGTCTAGTCTATTACTATTAGTCTATTTCTTCTATTACATCTATAGTCATAATAGTCTATATTTAATTATTTTAGTCTCTTAGTCTTAAGTAGAGTCTAACTCTTAGTAGTCTTAGATCTAAATGTAAATCTAAAATTATAAGTCAATAATATAGATCTATTAGTTTAGAGATTCTACTATTCTAGAAGTAGAATTTAGAGATTCTACTATTCTAGAAGTAGAATTTTAGAGTCTAGATTAGATCTAGATATATCTAGAAAATTCTAGATTACTTATTAGGCCTATACTGAGACCTAAGATGCAAAGATGATAGTTCTATAATATTAATGACTATAATAGGCCTACTAATAATAGTCGTCACTATGCTAGATATCTAATACTAAATTAACTAAATCTAGACTAGATCTACATCTACTTCTATTATAATTATACTTATATCTACTATCTAGATCTATTAGATCTAGATCTAGTATTATCTACTAGAGTATATTATAGGCCTATTATAGTATATTATAGATCTAAATACCCATATCTTGTTATAATCATAATTATAATAATCTAAAATCTCTAGATAGATCTAGAGTTACTAAGATATCTACTAGACTCTATTTAGATCTAGTAGTAGTAGTAGTAGTAGGCCTAACTAGTATTTCTTAAATTATTTTTAGATTAAAATATTAATTATTTGATCTTGGTCTAGTAGCTAGATCTAATTCTAGATTTAGATCCAGATTATATTTCTGATCATTTCGTTTGTAGAAGATATTATTAATATTCTAGAATCTAGAGTTAGCTAGCGAGTCAACATGCAGTTTTATCATTACTTCTAAAAGGTAACTTATATTAGAACTTGGTCAATGACTTCTAATTTCTTTCTATAATAGTATCATTCTAGTGATTCTATTAAGATCTACATCTATCCCATAAAGACATTTAAATCTTTTTTCAAGTGCACAAATAAATGTTTATTACATTTTGCTAAAGAGATTGGTTGTGCTTTATATTTTTCATGTTTGGCTGTTTCGTCCGTAAAAAAGGTCAAAATAGTTAGTAAAAGTTTAACTAAAGTCTCTTAGTTTAGTTTAACTAATTTTTTCAATTTGTGATTAACTAAAAGTTTAATTACTTTTTTTTTAGTTCAAACTTAGTTTTAGTTTAACTAAAAAAATTTAGTTTAGTTCCCATCACTAGGCACCACACAAGATCTGTCAACCGTCTTTCTCCATTCTTCTCTATCATTTTTCTTTTATAGAATTTCATTCTGATGTTCTTTCTGAAAATATTGAAACCTGCCTTTATATATTTGCTGGCAAATCTGTCAATATTTTTATCGAAATTATTTTTGCAATAACTCTATTTCAGTCATAACTTCATGGAGGCTTCAGAAACCTGCATGGAACCTGGACGCGTACCACGTATTTGAAAAAAAGGCTCTAACCATTTTTCCAGAAATTTAACTGATGACATTCACGGCTGGGAAGCACTAGATCTAGCTCTCGATCGCTCCTCATAGCTTGAAGCTATTTCTTTCTATAATAGTATCATTCTAGTGATTCTATTAAGATCTACATCTATCCCATAAAGACATTTAAATCTTTTTTCAAGTGCACAAATAAATGTTTATTACATTTTGCTAAAGAGATTGGTTGTGCTTTATATTTTTCATGTTTGGCTGTTTCGTCCTTAAAAAAGGTCAAAATAGTTAGTAAAAGTTTAACTAAAGTCTCTTAGTTTAGTTTAACTAATTTTTTCAATTTGTGATTAACTAAAAGTTTAATTACTTTTTTTTTAGTTCAAACTTAGTTTTAGTTTAACTAATTATTTTTGCAATAACTCTATTTCAGTCATAACTTCATGGAGGCTTCAGAAACCTGCATGGAACCTGGACGCGTACCACGTATTTGAAAAAAAGGCTCTAACAATTTTTCTAGAAATTTAACTGATGACATTCACGGCTGGGAAGCACTAGATCTAGCTCTCGATCGCTCCTCATAGCTTGAAGCTGTGAGTCTCAGAGTCTCAAGATATGAAGCAAGAACAGTGGCCAGAGTGAAATTCTTTTGAGAGAAAAACAATAAACTTCATAAAGGAGGAATTGTCTTTTAAAAAAAAAAACATTTCCTCAGTTTTTCTTCAACGGACAAAATGTGCAAAATGATTGAGTTGTAACTGTTCAGAAGAGACTTCGTCATGTGACTCCTTTAATGTGCCATTTCTGAAAAGTTTCGACTGACGGAAGTGTGGAGGTGCCTATTTCGTTCGTATCATTGAACCGAATCTATCGCCTGTATCTTTCAACACGTAGCAATGTTTCTTTCTTTTAAATATTTCTTTCTTTCGCGTTTTTCTTCGTCTGTTTCTCTTTTTTTTTCTTTTTGTTCGCGTCAACATGAAAGAAACAATGTTTGGCAAGAATTTTTGTGTTCTATCTGCAAGCTCGTCGCTCAGAGAAACTCTTGTTCCCTGGGCTCTATCAGCTGCATCGTTACTCCTCTGTCGACGGTATTTTGTTTCCATAAGTGGAGTTGTCCCTTTTAGTTCGGTCCCTGGGGACCGCTCACTTAATGGAGTTTCTATATCTTTTTTTTTTTTGCCGTCGATATAAATCTGCTGTTCTACGGGCATTCGCGTTTTGCTTACTACAGCTGACTTGGCGTTGATTAATTGACCGGGAGCCGCCGCCCTGAGTTTTGCCCCAATGCTGATCGGTCACAATAGCCGTCACGCCTTCCACCTCCTCCCCGTTGGGGACAGTCTGCTCGGACAGGTGATAAGGAATTTTGTTAGCAGCGTCCTTCGCAACCATCTCCGTCCCATTTGTCTCGCTCTCTTACAGGGCAAAGGTCACAATGTTTGGGGTCCCTGGTATTTTGTTCCTCCGACCAGGAGTATGCCTCTCAGAGTATGGCGGGAGGCAAAGAAGAGAGTGTGGGGTTGGAAGTGGTAGCAGGTTCAGCAGGTGTATCAGTGATGGATCAAGGTGTCCCGTATCTGATGAAATGTGACACAAGTAGTCCAGGTTCGGCGCTCGTTTTCTTCTTGGTTTTGAATCTAATTTAAAAAACAAACAAACCATTCCTTTAATTAAAAAGCGGGAACTCATCAATACACAATCAGGTCAACAAATTTCTTATTTTGTGTGTGCGGAGGGGAAGGGCAAGGCACGATTCATATAAAACACAAAATGCATAGACTTTTTTTTTTTCCTTTTGATTTAATCAAAAGCATTTTCTTTTACAATTAATATTCATTGTTAAAACAAACAACAAACAAACATTTAATTAAATCTAACAGCCCCCCCCCCACTCCGAAAAAAAACCCAAAGAAAATTGGAATAACAGTCTTTTAATGTTTATTTTGAAAATAAGAATAAGTGGCCGAGTTGAAAATCAATGGCGGAGTTTTGCCAACTATTATTTATTGTCAGCATATCTTTCTTGACTATTTTTACAATACCTCTATTCTAGTCAAAACTTCATGGGACCTGGAACCCGCCAGGATCCAGTCTGGAAGCAGCCTGAACGTTGATCTAACAAAAAAAAAAACAACCGTCTCTAACGAATTTCCAGTTGATGTCTATCGCTGTGAAAAGAATAACTAACTCGTTGGCCACATGGGAAAAACTCTAGTTTGGTCATTATAATTTTTCAAAGTAAAAAAGTAAACGTAAATTTGGCTTGAGTACTAGACTTAGATCTAGAGCCGACATCGGTTTTGAAAGGACTATCGCGTTCGGAAATTTCCGATTGTAAGGCATTATTGATTTAAGAGTATAATAAATTAATGTTCAGGAGAATTTAGCGCATCGTTTTCTTATTCTAAAGTCCTATCATTGGAATTATTCAATATTAAAAAAAAAGGCCTAGTCAGCCGTAGTGTACCGATATTATACGATTACCGAGTTGTTGTTTTTTAATTATTAAATTTAAAGTTACTTCAAGTTTATTGAGAGATTATCTAAGCTTTACTTATACCAATAAATAATCGCATAAGTTTAATTATATTGTAAGTTTAATAATAGAGTTTATATCGTTTTTAAGAAATGTATTCTGTCATGTTTTTCTTGTTTGTATTTAGTCCCACTTCCTTTACGATGTAATCGATTACAATTTCTTGTATGTATTTGGTCCCACTTCCTTTACGATGTAATCGATTACAATTTCTTGTTTGTATTTGGTCCCACTTCCTTTACGATGTAATCGATTACAATTTCTTGTTTGTATTTGGTCCCACTTCCTTTACGATGTAATCGATTACAATTTCTTCTTTGTATTTGGTCCCACTTCCTTTACGATGTAATCGATTACAATTTCTTGTTTGTATTTGGTCCCACTTCCTTTACGATGTAATCGATTACAATTTGTGTTTCCATTCCAGTCTAGTCCTCGTTTATGAAGCTGACCATGTCTTTTTAGAAAGATTAGTTGGCTCTCCATACCAATAGCTGTCAATTACAAATGAAGGTGGTGGCGACGGCTGAGTGGTAAAGCGCTTGACTTCCCATCCGGAGGGTTCACGGGTTCGAATCCTCGTGAAGACCTGGATATTTAATTTCGGGATATTATGAGCGGCTCAGAATTAATGGGTACCTGACATAAATTGGGTAAAAGTAAAGGCGGTCGGTCGTTGTGCTGGCTACATGACACGCTCGTTAACGGTGAACCAAAGAATCTCATGACCTGTACATCACCTGCCTTATAGTCCGCATGGTCTGAAAGAGGAACTTTAATTTACTTACAAATGAATGAACAAATAGCCTGCGCGTATATTATTTACTTACAAATGGATGAACAAATAGCCTGCGCGTATATTATTTACTTACAAATGAATGAACAAATAGCCTGCGCGTATATTATTTACTTACAAATGAATGAACAAATAGCCTGCGCGTATATTATTTACTTACAAATGAATGAACAAATAGCCTGCGCGTATATTATTTACTTACAAATGAATGAACAAATAGCCTGCGCGTATATTATTTACTTTTAAATGGATGAACAAATAGCCTGCGCGTATATTATTTACTTACAAATGAATGAACAAATAGCCTGCGCGTATATTATTTACTTACAAATGAATGAACAAATAGCCTGCGCGTATATTATTTACTTACAAATGAATGAACAAATAGCCTGCGCGTATATTATTTACTTACAAATGAATGAACAAATAGCCTGCGCGTATATTATTACGAACCCACCTCCCCATTCCCCTCCATGTCTCCTAAATGATCTCCCTTCAGAATTGAGACGTTTGGTCAGATAGATCCAGAAACATTAAAAGACAGTGGTCTAGACTAGTGCCCCGGATCTATGTGAGATAGAGTATTCATATTGTGTATAGATAAATTATTAAAGTATTATATGCATATTGCATATTGTCACAAATTAATCTAATGATTTCTACATATGTGCATGAACGCTTATTTACTCAACACTTTATCGGGTACAAAGAAACATTAGAGTCGACAATACGCGCTGAAGCGTTTTCAAAAAACAAACAAATTTTTTTAAAATGCTTTTTAAAAAACAAAGCTTATATTAAGTGTATCAAATTACTTTGGATTAATCATGTAATTAAATTTGTAATAAGCCTCAGACGACAATATATAAAGGGGACTAATTCAGCTTATACCACCACTTCATGTCAAGTACTATTTCTTTCCCTTGTTTGATAAACCAAACAAAATAATTTATTCCCATTGTTAATTAACTTATTGGTTATTTTTTAAATTGATTCTTGTGATGTCAGGTCAAAGAAATAATAGAGCGAAATTTCAGCTTGATCCGAGATTGGATGTCGGAGAAATAACGTGTACAAACTTTTGGCCAGACAGACACACAGACAGAGTAATTTAATATAAGCTTTGTAAAAACACGCTTAATTTAAGTTATTTCTGTTTCGAACGAAATCTCAAACATATGTTTCCTTTCATTAGATAAGCTTAGTTACTTTTTGTTTTTTAGCATTGATGGCAATACGGTCGGTTGTAACAATATCAAAGGCTAACAGACAACCCACATGATAGCCGAATGTTCGACTCATAGAGTTAAAAAAAACCCGTCATATTATAAAATAGAATTCTTGCATATTAATAGTGCTAAGTAAGTTACGTCACTTCCGGCTGGCGACGTCTGCAAGTCGAAGAAGCAGACGAGATGCTCGGAGATGCTGCGATAATGCTTCACGGGCGACTGGCGGTCTTGTCTCTGACATGGCGGGAGCTATCAGAGTTCTGACAGACGGTACAAAACATGGCGGACAGGTTGCTGCAGTAAACATCTGTTCACTAGCACATGTTTTATTTATTTAAAAAAAAAATATTTTACATGAATCATTTTTGGACTTGGGGTAAGAGTAACTGCCCCGTGAGATTTAGTGCGGTATAAATAATTTCATCTATCTTCACCTTCACCTATCCCTTTGTCTGTTGGACCGTTGGGGCACCACACAAGATCTGTTGACTGTCTTTCTCTATTCTCTCTGGCTTTGGCCTTGAATAGAATCTGTTTCAATGACACCCGTCCATTCTCTTACGTTTTCTTCCCATCGCTTTCTCTGTCCGCCTTTTCTTCTTTTTCCTGGAACTGTTCCCTGACTAAAGGTCTTTGCGAGCCCTGAAGGCCACGTGATATGGCCTTGGAGTTTTAGTTTGCGTGTTGTTGTTTTTTTACAGTAGTTGACAGTTCATCGTAGGGTCCGACTGGTGAACTGATCCTGACTGTAATCACTTTGTGATGCGGTCTTTGTATGTGATACCTAGGAATTTCATTATACTTTGAAAATGCTATCTATCTATCTATCTATCTATCTATCTATCTATCTATCTATCTATCTATCTATCTATCCACCCACCCACCCACCCACACACCCACCCGCGCACCCGCCCGCCCACACACCCACCCGCGGACCCGCCCGCCCACACACCCACCCACCCACCCACCCATCTATCTATCTATCTATCTATCTATCTATCTATCTATCTATCTATCTATCTATCTATCTATCTATCTATCTAATATATCTATCTCTATCTAATCTATCTCTATCTAATCTATCTATCTATCTATCCATCCATCTAGACATTCAGAAGAGCATATTCATATATAAGCAAGTATTTAAATAAAACCAATTAGCCAAATTAGGAAGTGCAAACTAAGAAAGAAATTAAAAATGTCTCAGTAACAAAATTCAATCAACAGCAAGTCATTTGATGATATTCCAATATAGAATTAACAATGGTTTTCATTGTTTTATTTGTTAATATTGGTTATATCCCAATGGTAGTGAATAGTATTTTGTCCACGAATATAGTTTGTTATGTTATAACTAACTTCAGAAGACAAACGTGTCCAGCTATAGCGGACATAGAACATCACGTGATAAGAGTCCTGATGGCTACCTCTAGTAGACTTGTAACTTCAAGTGACAGAAGTCAGATATAACAAATGAGACACGGACAGTATCCCCTCCTACTCTAAACAGTAAAGTTCGTTGAAACACCAGGGCTGAGCATTGGCGAACCGAAACGCAAAGCAGCTTCTGCAAATTAGCCGGGATACATAACTTAGCAGGAGATAGCGATTTAGCGTTACCCCGTGGCTTATTATCCCGAAGGGCTTTCATGTCGGAGGACTTCAAAGGAGAGGGCGTCAGTCTCCCCACCCGCCGACAATGTTGTTTTTTTTACCTATACCCCCAGAACCTTGGCCCATCGTTCTCAAATTAATGTTCGCTGCGCGCGCCACCAGTACCATATCTAAATGACGGCATAAATTTGATTTAATTCCTAGGTTTTGGATATCTGGGTTTTACCATTAAGCTAGCTCCGCTCATGATGAGAACATTCCTCAGAAGCTTACAGGCCCGCGACAAGGGGGGAAGCTATCCGAGACTTCAGGTCTTTGGCGCCATGTTTTGTGATGGAGTGCTTTGGCTTGTGGGTGCGAGTGTAGCAGGAGCCAAGAGGTATTTTGGTTTCTTTCTGAGCCAAACAGGAGCTACTGTGTGATGTGACCGGAGCCAATTAAAATCTCTGTGTTTAAAAAACATAAATCTTGTTTAGTTGTGTCTTGTATGTTTCGGACGTTTCTTGGGAGTTGCAAGCTTAAATGTATTTCAGGTCTGCAGGGGATGCTGGCGGACAAGGTTCGAACCAAACCATCGGACGGCAATCCAGAATGCAAACCAAGAAACCGAGGCTTTATTTTTAGGCTAATATTTATCAATAGAGCCAAGGCTCCACGAATATTTCTGATAGATCCAAAGCTCCGCCATAATTTATTAATAGAGCCATAGTTCAAACAATATTTATGCTCCACAAACATTTCTCGAGGGAGCCATGGTTCCACAAACATTTCTCGAAGGAGTCATGGTTCCACAAACATTTCTCGAGAGAGCCATGGTTCCACAAACATTTCTCGAGGAAGCCTTGGTTCCACAAACATTTCTCGAGGGAGCCATGGTTCCACAAACATTTCTCGAGGGAGCCATGGTTCCACAAACATTTCCCGAGGGAGCCATGGTTCCACAAACATTTCTCGAGAGAGCCATGGTTCCACAAATATTTCTCGAGAGAGCCATGGTTCCACAAACATTTCTCGAGAGAGCCATGGTTCCACAAACATTTCTCTAGGGAGCCATGGTTCCACAAAAATTTCTCGAGAGAGCCATGGTTCCACAAACATTTCTCGAGGGAGCCATGGTTCCACAAACATTTCCCGAGGGAGCCATGGTTCCACAAACATTTCTCGAGAGAGCCATGGTTCCACAAACATTTCTCGAGAGAGCCATGGTTCCACAAACATTTCTCGAGCCATAATCCCGCCAATGTTTATCAATAGATGGTTCCGATAAAAAAGTATAAATCTGCTGACATCACTATCTTTGTGGTGCCATGTTTCCATCAAAATTTGATTCCAACACTGACGACTTAAGGGTGTGAGGAGCGTATGCAGTCTGGTTCTTCTCAGTCAAGTTGACCTCACATGTGTTGAGAGGGCTCTCCAATGCATTGTACACTCTCCTCTTCATAGATTTGTTCGTGGTTCATATTTTGTTTGTGTTTACAAAGCTTAAATATATTCTGTCTGTCTGGTAAAAAGTTTGTAAACGTTATTTCTCCCACGCCGGAAATGTGCACAGTTATTTCTTTTACCTGACAACACAAGAATCAGTTAAAAAAAAACCAACCAATTAGTAAATTAACTATTGGTAATTAATTAATTTGTTTTGGTATTTCGAACAAGGGAAAGAAATTTTACTTGACCGATAAGATGGAATAACTTGAATTTGTCCCCATTATTGTTTGTAGAAACAAAAGTTGTTAATAGCTTTAAGACCGATTTCCATAAGCAGCTTCCTGGCTCAGTGGTTGCCGCACTGCCTTGAGGAGGCCACAGCCCTCGCGTTCGAATTCAAGTAGATCACTTTTTTAAAAATAAATACATTTAAAAAGCGATCAACCAGATAGATTAACCCCCCCACACACACACACACACGCCCCGTTAGCAATTGGTCCACACAAGTGATAGGATCATATCGTATTGGAAAATCATGAAATAGTGCTAAACTAAAACAATTGGTGAAAATATTTCTAATCAGACAGATTTATTATTGGTAGTCTAGATCTATTACAAATTGAATGACATGACTGATTCAAACAGATTGATACATCTACGTTTAATGTAAGCTTCTTTTTTTTTAAAAGTATTTGTGTGTGTGTGTGTGTATTTCCTGTTTTCATATTGTTTTATTTTTTGTTTCTACCAATTTAACTTCTCTCACAAAATTTATTTAGTAACCATTCTTATTTATACACCTTGAGCACTGCTAAGAAATGTGACCTGCAGACACATTTACACAGCATCAAAAAACATATAAAGAGTTCATTGCCAAAAACTCATAATACAAAACTGTGAGTTTCATGTTCTCACACTAATTAAAGATAGCATCGTCCAGACATTGTTCCAACTTGACGATCATTTGGTTGACTGTCTTCAGTTGTAGACACATGCACGTATCCCTTGATATTGGGATTCTTTCGAAAGGAACTTTCTTTAGTTTCAATGGAAGCCCAAAAATTTTGAGAAACCTAATGCTGAATGTTTTTGTTAGTGTATTTTCAAACTGGCAAGCATGAATTCCTATTGTAAATACTTTTACGTCAACGCAAATAATGTTCCTAAATAATGTTCCTGTACATCCCCTCAGTCATTATTATGTGTCCTGCCTGGAGCTCCAAAGGACCCATTATTAATTATTTGTGTGTAACTGATTATGACCAAAGGAAATGGAATTTCTATTATGTTATTATAAAATGTCTGTTCAATAATTGGTTTTAATTTAATGAATGTTAATTTTTTTTAGAACTTTAACAAAGTCTCTTCCCCAGAGTTTAACGAAAATAGGAAATAGATCTAGATCTAGTAGTTTTCAATTTGTCGTATTATGCAGTGCTGTTTTGAACCTATTATAGAGAGGTCGAGGAGAGAGAGACAGAAAGGGACGGAGAGAGAGAAGGGGGCTTAAAGAGAGCAAAGGGAGAGAGAAAATAAACAGCGATTAAAAAGAGATTAATAAGAGAAACTGAAAAGACAAAGACATGTTGATTATCAAATTTTATTGATATATGTATATATATATTATTTGATTGCACACACGGACAGTTGGTGGAATAGAGAAAGAGAAAGAAAAGAGAGTATAAAAAGTGAGAAAGAAAGAAAGAAAAAGCGCTAAAAAAGGAAGAAAAAAAAGAGAAGGAATAGTTTGACAAAGATGAAGAAAGATGAAGACAGAAGTAAAGAAGATAAAGAAATCACTTCTGTTGAGTGTTGAGACCCTCAGCGGGGAGCTAACTCAGAACTCTGCAGGAAGGAGATTTAAGCGCCCGGGGACGCCACGGGGCGCTGATCCTCAAGTCCTCACGTCGCCTGTATTCCAGAAAATCCTGTCAATATTTTTGGGGAGTCTGATTCTGTGTCTACAGCCTTTCAAATTGTCTCTCCTTCCCGTAATCTATCGTCCTAATCCAGTGTCCATAAATTCAATGATTTTAGTGGACACACTGTAAGTTGCTTGAAGGCTATCAGGTGAAACAGGAGGTAGATATTTCAGCTTGAGAACTGAATGTCTCGGATTCAAAACTAGGCATCATTAGGAAAAAAAGGATTGCATAATATTTTATCTTATTTAATAAACTAGACTAAGTAAAGTAATGGTAAAATAAATGTAAAGTAAAGGTGCCGCTTTCAGACCTTGACCTCTGTGAGAGCAGACGATGTAAAGCGTGACTGTTTCTAGGACCAGCGATTAACGAGGGTGTCATGTGACCAGCGCCACCATCAATCCCCTTTACTTTCGAATTAGACGATTCCCATATTTTGTGATTTACGCTTTTATTTTTAATAGAATTGACACATATCACAGATAGACGTATTCATACGTATCAGTGTATTTATTTACTTTTCTGGTCCATTGTGGATCAAATGTTTTATTCTGGCCAGGAAGTATGAACGGGTTTTGTGCTTTAATTAGTTTACATTAGTTCCAAGCAGTGTTAGATTTACAAATAGGCAGCACACGTTATAGCTAGCAAGTTGGAGACCACAAAAAAAAAAAAAAAAAAAAAAGTTCCAGTGATATATTATATATAGGTCTGTAGCTTTGCAATCTAAAAATATTCTATATAGGTGTGTGACTTGTTCAGTCTAGATATAGTAAATATAGGTCCGTTGCTTTACTGCCTAAAATAAATATATATAGGTCAGTAACATTGCAGCCTAAAATAAGTATATATAGGTATGTGGTTTTTCCAGTCTTCGTGTATTAGCTGTATGGCTTGTCCAGTTTAGGTATAGTATAAATGAAAAGCCTAGGACATAAGTATCTGCTTTTTTTAAAGTAAAATCTCTAATCTATAAGGTAAGATAGGTATGTGGCTTGTTCAGTCAAGATATAGTTTATAAAGGTCTCTGGCTTGCCCTTTCTAGATATATGTCTGAGTGTACAAGATCTTTTATTCTGGAAGTAGGAATCACTTTAGTAATAGACACACCACATAAATATGCAATACAATTCAAATTCTTTGACACTTATCCCAGCTCTCCTCAAAACTGAATATACAAGTCTTTAAATACTACCTCTTGCCCTCCTTCGAGTAACGTAAAAACTATTTTTAGATCTTAGGGAAAAACCGTCATCGTTTTAAATAAACTTGTCAACAACATGCAAAAATGTCCTTGGGCTAGAAAGTATTCAATCTAAAAATAAACTTAATGTAATAGCTGCCTTATGTTACACGACAATAATATAGGTTTTTGGCTAGTTCAGTCTAGATATAGTATATATGGGTCAGTTTTCCAAAGCTTCTTCATTGTTTAACCTTACATTAGGTGGGGAAAGTAAAGACGGTTGGTCGTTGTGCTGGCCACATGACACCCTAGTAAACCGTTCGCCAAAGAAACGGATGACCTTTACATCATCTGCCCTATAGATCGCAAGGTCTGAAGGGGGGACTCTAACGTTTAGGTTTTTACGAATGTATTTAGAGAAATTAGTGATGTTCCATTAGAAGTAAACACAAGACCATAGTCTAAGAAACAACAGAAGCAGTAGTAAGCAACAAACCATTATTAGTAACATTAGTATCTGTTCCCCGTCACCTGGTGAACTGATTACACTTAAAACCAGCATTTACTTAAATCAAAAATAGTGGTGTTTTTTAATTGTTGTTTTTCTAATATTATCATTTTGTAAATCCCCTTTTTTTCCACAAGCCCTACCAAGCCTAGATCATATTTTCGAACTCAATTCAATAGTTGGAATCAATTTAACGAATAAACACACTGCAAACGGAGCATGCGGGTTCGAATCCAGGGGAAAACTGGGATTTTTAATTCGGCATCTTTGGGCGCCTCTGAGTCCACCCTGCTCAAATGGGTACTTTACATTAGGTGGGGAAAGTAAAGACGGTTGGTCGTTGTGCTGGCCACATGACGCCGTAGTAAACGGTTGGCCACAGAAACGGATGACCTTTACATCATCTGCCCTATAGATGGCAAGGTCTGAAGGGGGAACTCTTAACAGAGCTTACTAGATCTAGTGATTATTAAAACGAAAATTACGAATTCGCATGTATACGTTTCAACATTCTTTTTGGCAATACAATTTTCCTCATAGGGAATAATAATATATAATCTTGTCGAAAATAAGTATGGATGTCGTATGCACGTAAAATAAAACCATTTTTAAAACAATGTGAAAAGGATATATCTTTTGGCGGAAGTCATTTTCTATATCGCATAATTCCCACAACAGTCGAAATCGAACCTTTATGTACCATGATTTGGTGCAAAAGCTATTTGTGTGCTTCTTAAATAGTGCTTTTGTTTTACAAAGTAAGCATTCATATTTTATGCACAAACCTCTTAATCAATTTTAAGCCAAGACCAAAAAATGCAGTGCATGTTACAGTTTTATTGCAGTATGCAACATATACTAGGAAAACAAACAAAACAAAACGAAATACATTTTTATATTAGTCATCATCGTAAATAATAAAGTAGCTGTATAAAAAGCATATCATTTTATTTTTAAAATTATGTATGCGTAATATGCGGCGTTATGCGCATAGATGTAAACCATTTATACAAAAAAAAAAACAAATAAAGTTTGTGTTATTCAATAATTGTACGCAGCTACTCTCTAACATATACACATAAAGATGAGTGTAATATTAATTTTCTCCTGTAATTTGTCTAAAATGCCCACAGATTGCGACGTCGCAGGTCAGTGTTTAGGCCTTCTATAACCATTTGTCTCGGCTTGACTCCTAAAAATATGGGCTCACTAGTGAAGCTTACAAAAAATTCCGTCGTGAACCAAATAGTTTACAGGTAATATCCTCCCGACTCCGCCTACGTCAAGTTCTCTTCAAGTCCTCTAATTCCAAACTCAGGTGTGCCATTAGCACTATTGAAACGCCTGCTCCGTAATCCGCTATCGTCTGATCTACACAGAGCATGCCTGAGGCCATGTCTTAACTTGTGTGCATTCTTCAAGGCCCGCTCCTTTTGTCCACCGTTTCGTCACTGCAATCTTAAAGAATTTTTTTTGTCTATCTACATACTTCTTCTCTTTAATTATAACAGCAAAAAGATGTGTGGCGATTTGACAAGAGAATCGTTGTTTAAGCCCCCACGCTGGTCGAACGTTGGGAGAGAGAGAGAGAGAAAAAAAAAAAGGTGGAATTTTGGAATGGGAGGTCCCATAAGCTGTAAAGGAAAAAAGTATTAAGAATTGTGTTTGTCTGTTTGTCTGGTTTTGTCTTGTTCCCGAAACTTGACACCCGATCACATGGGCTTCAATATGGTGGGGGTCAGTGGGTCGAACTTCACCCGCGACGACTCAATGGCGAAAGGCGGATTCTTAAAAACAAAAGCATGGGGGTGTGTTGTAGGAGGAGTAGGATACTCTTGTGGAGGGAGAAAAGAAATTAGGACACTTGCTTTGCCCCCCCCCCCCCCCCATACCAAGAGTGAGCCGTCAGACGAAGACGTGAGATCAATTTTTTTTGACATTATCATTATTAAAATTGATTTTTTTTCTTCTCCTTAGGAGAAAATCTGTTTCCTTCTCTTCCAGGGAAACGCCCTTTCTCCCCCATCGCTATTGAGGCCCCCTTAAAGAACATGTGCTTGAAGAACAAGAGGGTGTAACTGGGGGCCACGATTGTCTACGGCGATACTCCCTCTTGACTCTTTGACTTGGGATGTGAACAATTTCGAGCTTCCACGTTCCTGCAATGTTCATGGGCGTGCCTCATTTGTCTTGCCTTGAAACGATAATAAGAGGGCACCCTTGGGGCGCACCAAGCGGTCTATTCCCCTAGGGGCAAAACATTTTAAACAATACATTTAAATTCGACACTTATCTTATTTTTGTCAAAGCATTTGTTGACTCCTGAACTATACGATAATAAGAAGCTAGTCCTGGAGAAAGACACAATTATACATCTCCTTGCTCAATCATGATATGAACCTGCATTAGTATATGTGTATTTAAAGGGTTTAATTTTTGAAAATGAATGCATGTGTGCGTTAGTGTGTGTGCGTGCGTGTGTGTGTGCGTGTGTGTGCATGTGGTGTATTTATTAAAATTCCGAGTGTTAGCACATAAAACAAATTCGCACTCATTTGAAAAAAAGGACTCTTTACTGTCTCGGAGACTGACAACCCAAATGTTAATGATACACCACGTTAAACTGAAACATAACTGTAATGGATAGGAAAATTTCTCAACTTTAGAATGAGAAGTTTTGTTAGGTTTTAATAAATATAAATCTAATTGTGTAAATCTCATACTTCATATTCTTCTATTTTTTTTATTACAAAATAAAACAATGAATCAATTAGTTGTTGTTTTTTTTAAATATAGAAAATATACTTAACGTTGCCCGTGGGGATAATTAGGTAGTTTGCAATTTTTTTAAAATTAAGAATAGTCAATAAAATCTTTTATTTTTTATAAGTACGTGAATAGCTGAGTGGCTAGAATGTCTGTTTTCCATCGTGGATACTTGAGACCTCGAGTTCGAAGTCAGATTCAGTATCTTTTTTTTTTAAAGTTGTTTTTGACAAGGCAGCACGGACACCTGCTCTCCCCCCCCCCCCACCTGGTCCACAAAAGTGACTGGACCAGAGTTCAATGGAAATGCTAAAAGCATGGAAGTTGCTCTAAACTATAACTATGAGTAAAAATAATTTCCAATGGCACACATTTATTATTGTTAGTCTGATCTATTAATAAATAGTTTCAAGATGGATTCGAAAAAATTGAAACAATGTCGCTAAATATAAGTTTTGTTTTTATTAAGTATTTCTTACATTTTACCTTTTTTTTTTAGATAACCCGAAAATCATTAAAAAAAAACAAGAAAATACATTTAGAAATGGCAATTCCTCCTTTATGCAGTTTATAGAGCGATGATTTGCTCTTGATAACTAATAATGATTAAGTTTAAAAAAAGAAACAGTTTAGAGCCGTTTTCGAGAACCTTGTCCGCCCACGCAGGTTTTTGAGTGAACGAATTTGCAAGATGAATAGAGGAATTGGAAAAATAGAATGGTGCTAAAACATGTATAGCTCCTTTTTGAAGTGCGACCGCAAACTCTATTGTATTAAGGAATTGTATTTAGATTCTTAAAACTAAAAAAGTTTTCTGGAAAAGCAAACCCACTGAGTCCTTAATGAATATTAAGATCTTTACTTTCGGTCAAGATTCATTTCATTGAATCTTACCTTATCTCCCTTCCTTTTCCTCCTAGCCATCGACTACATAATGAAGAGAGCAATGAACCAGACTGCCTTTGGTATTCCATGGCGTGAACAAAATCGAATAACGGACTTGAACTTTGCTAAATAAAGGCATACAAGAAATGACGGAGAGCCTAGATAGAGAATCACCCAAAGTTGGCCCCCGCATAAACTTAGATAAGACCAAAATTTTGCGAGTGGGATATAAGGCAAAGGGTGCCCCCGTCAGACAGTGGACACCAGGTGGGAGGAGGCTTCAGACATTGCCAACGACACATCTTTATGGAGACAGCTTGCTGCCCAATGCGCCGAACGGCGCGGGAGGACCTAAGTGTAAGTAAGTAAGTCATTTCATTGGTGACCTTCCGAGAGACCATATCACAGAAGGCCTGAACACTGACCTGAAACATCGCAACCTGTGGGCAGTGGAGACCAATAGCTCGTTGCCACGTCACAGGTTTGCACAGATGGCGACGTCGCAAGTCAGTGTTCAGGCCTTCTATGACGTTTCATCTTGCCCTCAGTCGCAAGACAACTTTTATTGGTAATTAATTATTTTGTTAGGTATCTATAAAAGGGAAATAAATGTGATGTGGCTGTACGTGTGGAGTTATTTCCCTTACTACGTTTTATACACGTTTCATCTCCCACCTCCCATTCTCGGATCAAGACCTATTTTGGAGAGACATTGCGTTCTCGTACTTTGCATGTGAAAATAAAAGCTCGTTTGAAGCATTGAAGGAGCCAGTTCCAGACAAACCTAATAAAATAGAAAGCATAAAAAAATAGGTAAAATAAAACTCGTCTCAGTATATCAGTCTTTATAGTTTAGGTTGTATACATTAATACTAGATTTAAAATTTTTAATGAAATAGAAATGGAAAAGAAAATAGTACCAGATTTCCAGGTAAAAACGTAATTAACCAAATATTTAAAGCACACTACTTTGATTTAAATATTAATTTCACAATTCAGTTTTATTGTTGGACTCTGATATTTAATTGAACTGACGGATTTTTAAAAATATTTTTCTTTCATGTGTAAAATTCAACAAACCATAAAACATCTAGAATCGACATCTATTTCCCGTTCCATTTTAAGTTAACGAGATTTCCACTAGATCTAACACACATTCTAGTGGTTTCTTTTTAAACGTCAGAGAAAAGAAAATTATTCCGACAACTTTTCAGAATGACATTGTGGTTACCTTAAGATCACTAGTACAGACACAACCAAACTTGGACTGTGACAAGCAGGATTTGTTCTGGGGGGAGGTGGGGGTCTTGGAGCGCGTGTGTGTCTTGGGGGGGGGGGGGACACACGAATCGGCGATTGTGGTGTCGATCAATGCACGCAACAGCGTGAGATACACACACAGAGATCGTTGTAGCGGGGGGGGGGAGTGAGGATGTGGGCTGCACCTCGTGCTGAGCTGTTTGATTTAATGCACTTCTTTAATTTAGTGGCCGATCGGTGGGCGGGTCTTCAAAGAGTCCATCAACATGAGGGCTGGCCGCGCCCACAGACATAACTTGCAGTGTTGAGATGGTGTTGAAAATTTACCCCACTCCAGCACCAGAGTAACACTCCCCCCGCCACCCCCAATCCCCAGGTCTCAGCTCTCTAAATGTATTGTTTTTAAATCCTATTATTATGAAACAGAACACAGTATCGTCGATTTTTCTAAAAAAAAAAAAAAAATTGGAAATTTTAATCTTTGGAAATTCATTGGTCTAGAAATGAAGCACCACTTATCGGTATAGATATTATAATGCACTGGTTAAGACACAATATGCATGGCCATGTATAACCTCTCACAGATATTACTTATAGTTTTCAAAAGGAAAAATACTACAGAAGTACGTTGTATGCGCTCTGGACTGTGGTCGCAATCGTCCCGAGTTCAAGCCATGACCGCGGTCCTGCATTTCGTAATACTCTTTATTCGCCAACATTTAGCCACGTGATAATATTGATAAAACAACGAACAAAACTGTCACGTGACAGCCTGTGTGTATTACGTAATTTGTATAGAAGAGATAGAGAATCACGTGGCTAAATGTTGTCTGTTTACGATTGGTGAATGAGGTCCATTGTTTTTGTTAGCATAAAATATTTATCGCACAGATTTATTATTGATAGTCTAGAGTCTAGATTTATTACACATTTAATTATTTTAGCTTTCTTAGTACGCTATGATCTTATCACTTGGAAAGGGGAGGGGGAAGAAAGAACGGGGTATCTCGTTGATCGTTTTTTTAAAATGTATTTTATTGTTAAAATGAACGACCTCAAGCCAACACGGTATCCACTATACTAGCGAAGAGTGTATAAGCATTGAAGATTGTGTAGTATCTATTGTTTATATTTCATGTTTGTTTTCACTTAGCCTCAAACGACGACCTATAAAGGGGACTGATTCAGCTAACACCATCACTTCAGTCAAGTACAATTTCTTTCCCTTGTTAGAAAAACCAAAGAAACATAGTTAATTAACTAATTGGTTAATTTGTAAATTTGATTCTTATGTTGTCAGGTAAAAGAAATAATTGTGCAAAATTTCAGCTTGATCCGAGTTAGGATGTGGGAGAAATAACGTGTACAAACTTTTTACCAGACAGACAGATAGAGTTGATATAAGCTTTATAATTAAAAACATATAGGAGTAGACAGTATAAAGAAGAAATGAAATCGACACAGGCAGACAAATATGTAGATAATAGCAAGAACTGTGTAGCCTTTGTGAGACACTGCACTCCTCTTTAGTCTTTACACTCGAGGACAAGTCTTTTGAAAGATTGTCTGACATGGAGGCGAACTTATAAAAAAATAAAGATTTCTGCTGTTTCCGGTGTGGTTGAAATCCTGGGATGACTCCAACACTGCCAGGAGAGTCTGGCAGCACATGCGCCGCCCAAATCGAGAGGACCCGTGGTGGAGGCTAAAAAGATCGGAACAAACAACAATAGCGCAGTGGCGTACGGGACACTGCCCCATAGGTGCGTACTTCGCCCGGTTCCGACCAAATTTTGATGCCCGTTGCCGACACTGTGGGGAATCAGAAGAGACGGTGGCGCACGTCTTGCAAGAGTGTCCGCAGCTCCGCGAGCTGCGGGAGGACGTATCTAGTGGTTTACTAAATTTGTATGGAAGCTACGAGGCACTACGCCAAACAGCAGAGTTCCTTACCAGGGCACTACGGGAGACCTAGGTCTCCCTGCCTTGTCACCAATTGGAGTTCATCTCTCTCAGGTGTTTCCGGTGTACAGAATACGGAAACATTGCTACGTGAAGTCATTTAATGATGTTTGTACACTTATAAGCACCGCAGAATCATTTTTCTAAGCACTTTCGCTTGTAGCATAATGAAACGTTTAGTTTGCGACAGTAATCGTTCAGTAGGGCGTCCTCGACTTAGTTTATTACAAAGCTTATATCAACTCTGTCTGTCTGGAACATTTTTTTACACATTCGTTGTGCCACACCAATTCTCGGATGAAGTTGCAACCTCAAACGATTATTTGTTGTATCTAACAACACATGAATTCATCAAAACATTCGTCAAAAAATTAACCACTTAGTTTATACATTATTGATAAATTATTCTTTTGTTTTGTATCAAAAAAGGGAAAAAATGCTATTTAATGATAGATGTGGCCGTATATGTGTAGTTATTTCCCTTATTACGTTTAGTACACGTTTTTTTTCTCCCATTTACCATTCTCGGATGAAGTTGAATATTGCATAATTATTCATAGTCGATGACAATACATGAACCATTTTTTTAAAATTAACCAATTTGTTAATGAAAAAGTGGCCATTTAATAATTTTTTTCATATAGAAAAGGGAGCTTATTCTTGCAACATAGAGATATAAGGCAGTGATTTTCGCGGTTTTTCCCCGAACATAAGGTTTGTTTGTTTTTTTTACCAAATTTTTATTTTATTTTGCTTGCTTTGTTTATGTATTTCAAATGTTTTCAAGTTTTCTCTTGCTTTATTTTCTTACGTTATTCTTTGATCTCGGTACCACATTTGTTCATATCGCTTTCTCTTCTTTTCTCACTTATGGAGTTTTACTTTATTGCTAACCACATGTACGCGAGATGTTGAAAACTCAGAGGGTAAATAAAGTGCACATTTCTTAAACTGAAGTCAAGAAAGTATATTAGGAGAATATATATATGGGCACGTGCTGCTCATTTCTAGGCATTTCTTTGTATGAGATTATCAATAGTCATTTCGCGACTGATAGAGATTATAGATCTAGTTTATTTGATCTAAATTTATCATTGGCTTGACTAAACACTGTAGCATTACATCTGAAGACTTGATCAAGACCTGACAACATTTCTATTTCTATTTTATTTTAAAGATTTGGTTTAAAATATACCAACTTAAAAAAAAATAAATTATTATTGACAGAAATAGTCCCATTTTTTTGGGTATATTTATTATAAAATTACATTTTTGAATCATTATTTAAAAAAAAAAAACAATAAATAATATTTATTCAAACTCCAATGATTCATTTTAGTAGATTGTAGCGTATGTAGAATCACAAAATGAAAAAAAAAAGATGAAAGTCTGTGAGAATAAAT